>NC_059437.1:57523710-57766210 GCF_021028975.2 Sphaerodactylus townsendi
GGCACCCTCTTTGGGAGTCCATAGCTTTGGACCCCCTGGACCAAACTTCACAAAACCTGGGAGGTATCAGTAAGAGACTCTCCTGAGAATACCTTCCAGTTTTGGTGAAGTTTGGTTCAGGGGGTCCAAAGTTATGGATCCTCAAATGTGTAGCCCCCATCTTCTATTAGCTCCCATTGGAAACAATGGCGGATAGGGGCACCCACTTTGGGAGTCCACACCTCACCAAACCTGGTTGAACTCGAGAACCCCCCCCCCCTTTACCTAAGTCCTTGCCTGTGAGCTCCCAAAGGCACCTGGTGGGCCACTGCAGGTAGCAGAGTGCTGGACTAGATGGACTCTGGTCTGATCCAGCTGGCTTGTTCTTATGTTATGTTGTTGTGGGTTTTTGCCTGCATCTGTGGCTGGCATCTTCAGAGGTGTATTACAGAGAGAAATGTGCACAGTACACTTAGCACACCCTGATGATGCCAGTCACAGATGCAGGCAAAATGTTGGGAGCAAGGTCTACCAGACCACGGCCACGTAGCCCAGAAAACCCACCGCAACCAATCAAGAGAGAATGTTGCAAAAATAAGGGAACTAGTCGGAAAGGGAGAACTGAGAGCCAGAAGGCGCCACGGAGGGTGGGGCACTTGAAGCAGGGGGGCTGCCCCTCTCAACTGAGAAAGCTAGCTGACTGGGTGACAGTAGGCCGGTCTCTCTCTCAGCCAAGCCTACCTCACAAGGTCATTGTTGTGAGGAGAAAACGGGGGAGGGGAGAGCAATGTTGTTGGCTGCTTCGGATGCCAGTTGAGGGAAAAGCAGAGGATAAGTATCTCAATAAATAAAGATTGGGGTGTGTGTGTGTGTGTGTGTGTGTGAACCCTGGTTCAGGAGGGCATCCCTGGCTCACCAGAGAGGCCAGAGAAGGCCCAAAGATGAAGGGAGGGGAGGGAGGTGGGCATCTTGGACTGGGTCCTCCCCCCAGGTCTGCTGCTGTGTTCACAAACGGGGGGAGGGGGGCAGGCGGCATCCTCGAGGATCCCTCCTTGTCTGCCCTCCCCCCACTGGGCCACTTGCATGTTTCCTGGGGAGCTGCTTGCTCACCAACTGCAGAAACAAACCCGGGGGGTGGAGGGAGGTACCTTTCGGCAAGGCTGGCAATGAAGGGCCGACCCCCCGCCCCAAAACGAAGCCACCGGGGAGGGGGCACCTGGGAGGCGGAAGAGGCCATACTGAACAGGTTTACTCCGGAGTAGGGGCCATGTCAGTCAGCGGGATTACTACAAGCAAGCGGCTTGTAGCCAGAAACAACCTTCTCCGCGCGCCCCCGCCCCCCCCCCCCCAGAGGCTACTGGGCCGCCGGACACCTCTGAGCATTCACAGAGCGCCTCGCAGCACCTTTCGCCATCCCCCCCCCCGCGAAAAGCCTCCCGGGGGGAAGGGCAGAAGCCCCTCCCGCGCCGGCCTCCCCCACCCCCCGTACTCCCGGGAGCGGCCCAGGCTCCGGCAGGGTCTGCGCTCCGGGGTGGCCAGGCTGGGCGCGGCGCGGCTCCTACCGGGGCGGGCACAGCCACCGGCGGCCCCTCCCGCGCCTGCCTGCCTGCCTGCCTGAGCCGGGCGGGCTGCTGGGAGTTGTGGTCCTCCGCGCTGCCGAGCCCGAGCCGGAGCCGAGAAGCCAGCCAGCCAGCCAGCCAGCCGGCCGCCCCGAGGAGCCCCCCGACCCACCCCGCTCGGCAGGCGCCGCGCAGCAGGTTGGACGGGCCGACGGGGCGCAAAGGAGGAGGGAGGGCGGGCAGAGGGGCCGGCGGGGCTGGGGCGGCACGTGCTGGGCGGCGCTTGGGCCTGCCCGCCGGACCAGGGGCTTCGGTGCGCGCCCCCTCCACGGGCCTTGGGACCCCCGCCCGCCCGCCCGCAGCCTGGGCCGCCGTGGCCCTCTGCACATGGCCCGGCGCGTGGCGGCTCCTCCCGCACTTGGGCTGCGGCCCCGTTTCGGGGGGGGGGGGCCGCCGGCTGGGCCGGGGGGGGGGGGCGCTCGTGGAGAACGGCGCGGCCTGACAGCCCGGCGCCCTCTCCCGCACGCCGCGGCCCGGATCCGCCGCTCCTGGGTTGCGTAAGCTCTCCTGCGGCCCGGAGATGCCGGGCGTCGCCTCGGCCCGGGCGTGGCGGCTCCTGCTGGGGGCCACTCGGAGGCCGCCAGCCGCCCTGGCGAAGGGTCCCGCCTCCGGCCACGAGCGCCCAGGCCCGGGCGGCTCCAGAGGGAGGCGGTCTGCTTTCCCCCCCCCCCTCCCTCCCTCCCCGGTGTGCGCTTGTGCCTCGGGGCATCAGGAGCTGCTGGTGGTGCTGAAGTGCCACTTGGGGACGGGGCGGAGATGCCCCCAGGGCAAAGGAGGCGCCTCGCCTGGGGAGGGTCAGGCTGGATGGCCCCTGGGTGTCCCAGAGCGCGCTCGGCCCGGGGTCTCCAGCAGCGCAGAGGCTCCATGCCTCGGGTTCCATGTGTGGCCCACTCCCACGGTGGGTTTCAGTGGCTGCATTCTCTGGGGGTCCCTCTGCTCCCTCATTTGAGCCTGCGACCTCGGCCTCGCTCTGAAGACAGGGTGGGCAGAAGCAGGCTGGGAACTCCTGGGGATTTGGGGATGGAGCCTGAGGATGACAGGAGCCTCTGCCATAGCGCCCCCCCCTTCCAGAGCATCCATTTTGCACAGGGGGGGGTGTCTGATCTCTGCCTTCTGGAGGGGCCCCTCCTGCAGCCTGGCTCCCCTGGTTGAAACCAGGATGTGGGTTCCTTGGCCACCCGCCAGGAGACTCCTTTCTGAGCAGGGGCGCTGGTGCAGGCCTCAGGGGAGCCCTGGCTGCAGAAGGCAAAGAGGGACTTTCCCGGGGGGGGGGGGGGGGGGCATGCCACCCACTTTCTGGGAGTCTTGCTCTGTCACAGCCCTGATGCAGGAACAAAGGGGAGCCACACCTGACAAGCCCCTTTTCGTCCTGTGGGCAGATGCCTGGAAGGGGGCTGCCCTTCCCACTAGGCATTACAGCAGAGGGCAGCTTGCTCAAGCCCCATGCCCCAGTTAGAAGGTGGGAGGACCAAGCTCTGGGCCCCCTCTGGGTTTGCTTTCCCTCCCACTAGTGCTACATTCTTCTACTCTTGGTGTCTTTCCAAAGCCCACGTTGCCACAGAATGGGCGAGGCAGCTGATCAACAGGTGATTGACAAGGGTGAGCCGCCAGGTGAGCTCTGCAGAGTGGAGGATGTGCTGATCCCACCTCCCTCTGGAGGCTGAAGACAAAGAGGTGGAGCTCAGAGCAGGGACAGAGGTGGGCAGGTGCCTTCCTACACCCAGAGGTGTGTGCAACACAAGACGTTCCTCCGGGCAGATTTGCAGAGGCTCTGTGCTTAGCTCAGCCAGAGGCCGGAGGCAGCAGCTGGAGGCAGCAGAGTGAGACAATCACTTCTGGCAGAGAGCACATGGAGGGTTTTGACAGCAGCCACCTCGGGGAGGGGCGTGTGTCCCACTGAAGGTAGAAAAAGGGTTAGTTCCGAAGGAGATCAGGGCTTGTCCACTGCTGGAGGCTGTGCCTGTTCCAACTCAGTGAGAAACTGTTATCTGCCTCCAGCCCCGAGAGACGCGCAGAGTTGGCCCCGATGCGACCGGGGGGGGGGGGGGGGGCAGTTGTGGCAGAGGGAAGAAGAGGCCCGTTTCCCTGTTCCGACTCTACTTGTTTTCTGTATAGAGCCATCGTTGGGAGGAGATCCTGCGTGTGATTCCACCGGCAGAGGAGAAGGATGCAGTTGCCTGAGGGAGGAGGCCTCGGGCAAGACACTCCCACCATGCCACAAGACTGAACCCACAGTGGATGGCGCAGAACTAGCATGCGTGCCATGTCAGCACGTGGTCAAGAGCCGGGCACTTTGCCTCTCCAAAATGGATCCCCCTTCCAGAAGTGTCTCTGAGGTTGGCTGGAGCAGGTGTGCACTAAATGCGCAGCCAACGCAGCCTTGTCTCCTGTGATTTGCCGGAGGGCCTCTGCCAATGCCCGCCCACAGCCTACCTTTCTCCTCTCACCTGTGCTGACCTGCACGGCGTGAGTGCCCCAGGGCCACTCAAGGACTGAACGGGCAGCTTGGCACTTCTCCGGCGTGTCCCCGAGGTCAGCAGCTTCTCCTCCCCAAGATGTCTCTGGAATGGCTGACGGGCTGGAGCGGCTCCCTCGACCGGCTGCGAGACGTCATTGGCACGGGGATCCAGTCTGTCCGGGACTGCAACACTGCCGCGCTCGGCACCGTGGCCTTCCTCCTCGCCATGTTCGTGTGGTATTGCTACCACATTGGGCGCGAGCAGCCCCGGTCGTACGTCACGGTGAACTCTCTCATGCAGGGCATCGACGGCAGCAGCATGCAGAACGGTTACACCCACTGCCATTCCCCAGAGTGCGTGCGCTGCGCCCACAGCGACGGCCTGAACCAGAAGCTCTACCACAACCTGCAGGAATATGCCAAGCGTTACTCCTGGTCGGGCATGGGCCGGATCCACAAGGCCATCCGAGAACAAGGCCGCTACCTGACCAGCCGCCCGTCCATCCAGAAGCCGGAGGTCTTCTTCCTGCCAGACCTGCCCACGACCCCCTACTTCTCGCGGGAGGCTCAGAAACACGATGTGGAGCTGCTGGAGAGGAATTTCCCCACCATCCTGTGTGAGTTCGAAGCCCTCTACAAGGCCTTCTCAAACTGCAGCTTGCCCCAGGGCTGGAAGGTCAACAGCACGCCCAGTGGGGAGTGGCTAACTTTCTTCCTGGTCAACCAGGGCACCTGCGTGCCCCGGAACTGTCGGAAATGCCCCCGGACGTACCGCTTACTGGGCAGCCTCCGCACCTGCGTAGGCAACAACGCCTTTGGGAACGCCTGCATTTCTGTGCTGACACCCGGCACGGTCATCGCTGAACACTACGGCCCGACCAACATCCGAATCCGCTGCCATTTGGGTATGTGCGGGGGGCTGCTTGCTCCTCCGGTGAAATCTGACAACCGCCTTTGACCTGTGCCCCGCTTGTGCTACTCACGAACTGTACTTGTGAGATCCTGGTATGCAGGGAGGTCAAAGGCCAGGGGAGGGGGGCTGCAGGTAGGCCCCAATGTGCCATCCTTTGGGTAACTTGAAGGACCTGACCCCGTTGACTAAAGTGAGGCCCCCTCCTTCCCTTCCCCCCCATTCATGCCAGCCACTCAGCCTGTTGTCTGAAGAGGCAGCTGCGTTGGCTGCCGGTCCACCCTTTTCTCATCTGGTGCAGCATCTTTGGTTGAGAATCCTGCCCTTTGCAGAGCCTCCTCAAAGGAGCCTGAGGTGCTTCTGAGCAGGCCGGGTGCCTCCGCCGCTTCCGATGCCCTCTGGTCCAGTTATTTGGTGGGGGGGGGGTTGCTGGGGCAGGGCAGCCGGTACTCGTTTAGCTCAGCGGAAGGACAGTTCCGAGCCTGTGCCGCTGCCCGCCTTGCTTGCTCAGTGCATGGACACGGTCCGTCTTGGCCGGCTGCCATGGCAACCGCGGCTGATCTACCTGCCAGTCAGGGAGGCCTGGCCAGCTGCCAGCGGGGCTCCCTTTCTCCAAGGCTACTGCAGCTGCCAGCTGGGCTCTGCTGGACTCCGCTGGCATGGGGCAGGTGGGTTCCAGGAGGGGGCTGCAAGCTCCAGAGGGTTCCTGCATGTTCCAGCTGTTTCCTGGGGAATGTGTGGCGTTTGCGCCCACCAAAGAGGCACCAGCCTGACCAAGGCAGAAGGCTGAGCTGGCAGAGCCCCTGGCCCGGTCCAACGAGGTGGTTGCTTGGTGGCAAACAGGCAGTCTCTTAGCACTGCCCAGCTGGGTGGGCCAGACGGGAGGCTGAAAGGAACCTGGGGGGGGGGCAACTGTCCAGAGTTGCGTCCTGCCCCGTTCTCCCTCTCTTCTCCTTCCCCTGCAGGTCTGAAGACACCCAGCAACTGCGAGCTCGTGGTGGGCGGGGAGCCCCAGTGCTGGGCGGAAGGGCGCTGCCTGCTCTTCGACGACTCTTTCCTGCACACGGCCTTCCACGGAGGCAAGTCCCCCCTCGCCCCTCCCTCCTGGTGCATGCCCCCTTCTCCCACCAGAATGGGCCAGGCGGTCTGCTTGCCACCAGGGTGCAGCTGAAACTGAGAAGCGCTGACCCCTCATCGGCCGTGCCAAAACCTGGGCTGTGGACTGAGCCCCAGCAGATGGAGCAGCCAGCTTTTGTAGCCAGCCCCTGTGTGGTTGAATTGTGGAACTGCTTGGGGTGGGGGAAGGCGCCTTCTTTGCATGGGGATTTGAAGGAGGGGCTGTCTGGCCGGGCAGCTCGAAACTCCCCAATCCTGCATCAGACTGATAGCAGCTTTCCAGGGGCTCAGGTGGGCTAGGGTCTTTTGGACCCCCTCTCTGCCCCTCTCCAGTGGAGCTGCAGCCACTCACCGAGGGTTGGCTCTTCTGCACGGAACAGGAGAGGGGCCTGGCCTCTAGGACTGGGGGGAGGCAGAGCCTCTGGAGGACTTGAGTCCTGGTTCCAGTGAGAGTCGGGAGTTGTGTACTTCCCAAACAAAGGGAAGGTGTAAGGAGGGGGGCACAGCCCAATGGCACAGCATTTGCTGGGCGTATTTAGGCCCTGGGCATCTCCAGTTAAAAGGATCAAGCCATCCTGGAGAATACTACCAGTCAGAGGAGAAGATCTCTCATGAGCACGATGGGTCAAGGATCTGGCTGGGCTGAAGGCGGTTTCGTGCCTCTGGGTTCGCATTTTGCTGCTGTTCAAGGTTATAGCAAAGTGCCAAAAGGCGGCACTGGAAAGGAAGGGCTGTGTCTTTGCCCCGTCTTGGAGACTGCAGGCAGCTCAGCAGGTGGAATCCCAGGCCAGGGGATCATTCTGCACTGGTATACAAAGCCTCTGCAGTCTCCCATGGTCCACTTTCTTCCTGCAGGCCAACCGAAGTGGTGCCCGGTGCTGAGGCTGGTCTGCCAGGCTGCCCCCCTGGCTGTGGGTGGGGAGTATTTGCCCTGCCTTTTCCAAGCGGGCACCTTTTCTCAGGGCCCTGCCTGGCTCTGCTGTCTGCGGCCGGCACCGAAGCCAGAGGGCTGGAGCTGGCTGGTCTCGGGGTGACTTGAACGTGTTGGAGAACAGAGAATAACTCACCCCCTTTGGCCTCCAGGTTCTCCCGAAGATGGCCCCCGCGTGGTCTTCATGGTGGACCTCTGGCATCCAAACGTTGCTGCCGCCGAACGCCAGGCCCTCGATTTTATTTTTGCTCCAGGACGATGATCCGTGTGCCGTCGCAGAATGGGGTGGAGGGTAGCCTAGGGGCCCTGAGGGGCTGCCCGCCCGCTACAGCCCCTCCACAGAGCTAGCCTGTCTTGGTGGGCATGTGTGCGCGCACATACACACACACACCCCGGGGTGGGGTTTGCTCCTTGCACCTGTTTCTGTACATCGGCCATTCCACCGTCGGTCTCCCGGCCTCTTTCTTCCCACCCTTTGCTCAGAGAGGAGGGCGACCTCCCTCCCTCCACCCCTTTGCTTTGGGGTTCCACACAGAGCCAGTAGTGCCGTGCGTGTTATCCTGCTAGCCGTGTTTTGCCGTGTCCAGAACTTAGCCTCCCGCCAACCCCCGGGTACTGTTGAATGTCGCTGTGTGAACTTTCCTTTGTGGTCATCTCTATACAAAAAAGCAACGCCTGGGCCTGCTCGAAAGGAACGTGACCTCTTTACTCACGAGGAAGAGAGTACGGTGGGGAGGGGGCTCTGGTGATGGGGTGGGCTGCTGCCCCAACCCCTTTTCTCCAGCTTTGCTGCTCGCACCTTGTTTGCCCCAGTTTCTGCCCTTGGAGGGGAGCGAGCTGCTCCCTGCGGCCGGGGGCAGGAGGGGAATGCCGGCCAGTCTGCCTGCAGGGGGGGCAAGCCGGAAGGAAGAGGGACTGGCTGGCTTTCAGGGAGCCACTGGCTGACCGGCCCCCTCCCCACCTGGGAGTGTTCAAGGGCAGTTCAAGCATCATTGCCAGACCTCGGTTTCATAGGTCACCGTCTTGTGATGGAAAAGAAAAACCCCTCAAAAAGCCACGCATGATCTGTTCCGCCTCCAACTGACCAAGCAGCTGGAGGGAGTCTTCTGGGCCAGGCCGCCGGGCTCAGTCAAGCGTGTTATGGCTTGGGATCATTTTGTGCCAGTAACAATCAAGGCAAGCAAATAAATTATTGTGCTGAAATTACGGCCGTCTGTGAGACTCTCTGCTGGGGGGGGGGGGGGCAGGGAACACAGTGGCAAAGTCTTGAGCGGCTTCCATCTGAGGGACGGATGCCCCCTTCTGTGGATGGCGAGCTTGAAGGGGGTGTCCAAAGTTGTGGGCAGCGTCTGCTGGAAGAAGTCTGTTCCAAGGGCTTCCGTTCCTCCCTGCCCCTCAGTGGGAAAGGGCGTCTTCTCAGCTAAGCGGAGGAACACCAGGAAGCCTGTGGACCCCATCCGAGCATGGCCTCAACTCTCCGGGTGGTCTTAACTGGCCACTGTTTGTTTGCCTGTTACCCGGGCAGTGGCCCGGCATAGAGCTCTTGGGACTCCTGCAGTGACACCCCACAGAAAACTCTTTGGCAGTTAAGGGTGAGAAGTGTTGTGGGGCTCTTGCAGGTGGCCGCCCTGCTCAGCAACTCTGCAGCCAGGCCTGTAGCAGGGGATTGTTCTCTTTGAGTTTATCATCAGTCATAGGGACCAGTGACTTGCTTTGGCAGCAAAATGCAAGTGGGCACCTTAGAGGTCAGAGCTGGCATCCTGCTATTTGGGGGTGGGGGTGGGGGTGGCACACGCAGCCTTCCACCTTGCAGATGGGCCTTGCCCGGGTGGGCCCGCCCTCTGGCTCGGTGGCTGGCACAGGCAGGTGGCAGGCCGGCTGCAGGCCATTTTTGGGGAGGCAGCTGCTGGCGCAGCGGGTGTTTGAGCTCCCTGCGTCTGTTGCTATGCAAACAGCCCTGTGTGGTTGGAAACTGAGCCACCCACGGCCAGCTGCTGCCGCCACTCTGGGCCCTTCAGCTCTGCCACTTTTGCGGAGTGTGTGTGTGTGTGTGGGGGGTCATACGGTTAGGCTCTCCGCTCCAATTCAGAGGAGAACCAGAGAGCAATTGCAAGGGGGGGGGAAGGATTCTGCAGCAGGAGGCAGAAGCCCACTCCTCAGCACAGTGAAAAGAGTCTTGGGAGAGCCCGGGGGCGCCTCAGGCTGGAGGGAGACACTTTATTAGGTCAGTGCTACCCTCACACAATGCAGGAGATGCACCCCGAAGCAACTGTTCCTTTCCCCTCTTCCCATTCTCAATTCTCTCCCCACAGAGAGAGAGGGAGGTCAGGGTGTTCCATGTCAAACATTTGGGATCTGTGCATGAAAAAGTTAAATGACCCACCACAGCCCCCCCCCCCACCCCCACCAGCGACAGAACTGCCAAGCAGTTAAACTCTGGGAGCAGAGAATAACCCTCGTCCACCCAGTGCAGACCAGGGGGCCACCATCCGTCCCACCCTGCCCCCCTTCTGCATGTCACTGTTGTGCCTTCAGAAGCTCTCCCCACCCGCTCACCCTCTGCAGATTCAAAGAGTTTTTAGACAGGAGCCTGGAATGTTCTAGCAGGTGTCTCGTGGTCCTCTCCCTGCCCCCCTCCCAGAGGCAGTCAGCTGGGAAAGGGGCAGCACAGCTCCTACCAGAGGCTTCGCCCCTCCTGCCAGCAGCTGCCAAATCCTGCCCGTCAGAGGGGTTCCCCGCCCCCCAAGCTGCTCCAGAACAGGAAGGGCTTTCCGCTGTGCCGGAGAGTCCCCGAGGTTTGCTTCCTGCCGCAGACTGTCGGCCTCACAGCAAGTTCACCCCGTGCTTCAGCAGCTTCTGCTTGGCCTTGGAGGGCAGGGCGAAGGCGCTGTCGCGGGGATTGGGCGCCCCTGAATGGCGGAGAGGGGAGCCCAGTTGCTGGAAGTACGTTTCTTGCACAGCGTTCCGGCAGGCGTACACAGCCGTGGAGGCGTTTCTGTGGATCCGGCAGACAAGGCACCGGGGCGGGGGGGGGGGGGGGGGCAGGGGAGAGAGAAGGAGAAATACCATTGAAGAGCTTGGCCAGCATACAGGAGAGACTTGGCTGCTGTCATGAGCCACTGCTTTACACCCCCCCCCCCCGCCCCGCCCCCCCCAGCCAAATGGCAGTGAAGATAGGTGCTGGCTCCCTCCCCCAGCAAACCACAGGAAAGCCACACGGGTGTTTCCAAATCAAGCCCATTTGGCCCCCTTACCGGACTGTTATTTCCGATGCCGTTGGCAGCTGGTCAAAGTCAGCGTGGATCAAGCCCATGGCTCTCAGGAGGTGCTCGTCCTGGGGACTGGTGGTTGGCAGGAAGTTAGCTGAAGAGGAAGAGGATCAGGATTTGTGAGCAGCTGGGGGTGGGGTGGGGTGGGGTGGGGCGGGGGGGGGGCACTGGATGGCTCTCTTGCCCCACTGCCTGAAGTGAGAACCACCTTCTTGGTTGGGGACTAGGACTGAGTTCACGCAGAAGGGGTTTTCCAGAACGCTTTCCACACAACACAAATGAAACATTTTTCAGCCAGTTTCTTCCATGCAGCTCCACAGGGACTTTAGCCCAAAATGTTTTATTTCCAGCCTGAAAATGTTTTATCTGCGAGCTGTTCTCTAGCAATTCTTGTTTGAAAATGTTTTCACTTGCTGTACAATCTCTGTCAAACATTTCCCACGCCCCTCCAGTCTCCGGACTTCCTTGTTGGCAACATTTTCTCCGCTCAGACGGGCTGCCTCGTGCTAAAGTTCATTCAGCTGTTTTATTTTTAATATTGAGGGGTCGTGTTTACAAAGCTACCTAGACACGACCCCTAGAACATCACAGCATGAGGCTTTGAAGCTTTATATCTATGAATCTGAGTGAAAATAACCCCAGAATGACTGGCAGGCAGGAAGCGTTTTCGAGGGAGTGAGGGGGGGGGGGGGGTTTGAAAACATTTGTTTTCATGGGCTTGTGCGGAAAATGCCGACGTGCTCTTTCTCCATCTTCATGCCCTGCTGCCATCACCACAAGATCTTCATGAAGCAAAATTCAACAGCCTCCGCTATAATTTGTGTGGCCTTTAACAACAATGTCTGTGGCAGCAGGAAAACCAGCTAGGAAGCGCCCCCCTCACTTAGGACAGAAGGTGGCCTCCACAGGACTGAGCTGCGTCTGGCACTTCATGTGGCAGTCCTTAAAATGTCCCTGCGAGGCAGGCCGTGACCGAGAGAAGCTGGCTGGCCAGAGCAGCAGAGGCAATATTGGAACCCGGGACCAACCACAGCGCCCGGCCCAGCCTGAGTCAGCACTTACTGGTGAGAACGTTCTGGATCGAGTCATAGTGTGCAAAGCCGTAGGAGTTCTTGGCTGAGGAGGGGCCGTCCTTCAGGAGGGTCTCCTTGAGGTGGACCTCCAAGCCGTTCAGCGAGGCCAGGCTGCTGTGATACTGGCAGGGACAGAGAGAGAGGCCCACGTCAAGCTTCTTCTGGGTCACGGTGCTGAAAAAATGGTGCTCCTCTCTCCAGTCAGAGGCTGGGCAGGGCAGGGGCAGCGGTCCCTGACTGGGGGACCCCCGCCCTGGGCAGCTCAGCTGCAGCTGCCCCACGGCCTCCAGATTCTTTGTGCACATCTCCTCCCATATAAATCTGCTGGTAGTCTCAAGGGGCCCTCGGCAACGGTCTGGGTGTATTGGGGGTGGGTCTTCGGGGAGGGGGGGGCAGAAAGCAAAGGGTCCCGGCCAACTTGGCCCAGACTGTCTCCCACATCACAGAGAGTTCCGGTGGCCCAAACCGGCCTTTGGATCGCGGCCATCTGACTGCGGGGAGGAAGAGTGCTGGGGGGAAGGGGGGCCGCCGCCTCTTACCACGTCCTCCACGGAGCTCCTGCTCTCTGCAAACGGCTCTTCCGCCAGGAGGGCCAGCGCCAGGCCGTGCACCTGGTGGACATACAAGGCCATCTTCACCAGAGCCGCCCCGCCAGGCCCGCTGCCGATGGGTGCCGATGCTGCAGCTGAGCCCCCCGGACTCCTGTGGCGAGGAGGAGTGTGCTCTTTATGGCCAGGAAGCCACTGATGCTCAGTTTTAATGTGACGTGTCATGACTGTGAAGGCGGCCAGTGGCCGACACAATAAGACTGGCCCAGGGGCTGGGCGCCCCACCCTACAGCTTCCCTGGGACTGGAGCTGCCCCTCGTGGGGTGGGGCTGAGGCTGAGCTGTGCAGCACCAGCCCTGCAAACAGAAGGTGTCGAGTTCAACCCCTGGCTCAGCACTTCCAGGTGAAAGCGTTCAGGTGCCCAGTGCTGGGGAAGGCCCTGGACCCCGGCTGCCCATCAGAGGGGGAAGCAAGACCACTCAAGTGGGGGCCTTCGAGTCGGAGCATCCTGGGGAAAGGCTCCTGCAGCTAGAGGCCCAATCCAGCCCCGGACCAGAGTGGCTGGCTTGAGGGGACCCGGCCAAGGCCTGGGGGGTTGCTGGTGGGGCTTCGTACGCAGCCTTTCTCCCAAGTCGGGACTCGGAACAACTGAGCGGATCGTTCCCCTTCCCTCCATTTTATTTTCCCAAGCGGGGATTCCCAGACCCCCCCCCCTTCGTGTGCCCCAGCAGCTCTCCCCACTGGGGGCCAACAGCCAGGCCCAGGCTCAGAGCTGAACTGGTTGAACCAAAAATCCTTCAGTTCCAAGCACCTTTGAGGACACAAAACGAAGCACAACAAACCCCAGTTGACCAGCTGAGGCTCCTGACATCTCCTGACACCCCCACACACCCCGCTCTTCTGGGATCTGCCAAAACTGTAGAACAGCAAGTGGAATCCCGAGTGCGAATGGTGACACAGTGCCCACACACGGCACCCGAAGCCAAGACCAGGGAGCCCCTGCACGCTCCCAATCCCCCCCTTACCCAGCCGTCCACTCCACAGGGAAGTCCCGCAATGTGGCTGCTTCACTTTCCAAGAGATAAACCGGGGTGATCTGGACACCCTGAGGTAAGCAGGAAGCGTCGAGGGGCAGCCGAGGGCTTTCTGGAGAACGGAAGAACAGCGTTTTTTGCACAAAGCCTCCGGGCACCTGTAGCCACACATGACACAACGTCTTTGCTGCTGCCCTCACCCCTGCAGCTATTTGCATCTTCAAACGGGCAACTTACTGGTTGAAGTGAGCTGAAAAGTACATCCCTCCCCCACCCCCGTACTTCCCATCTGGAGGGGATCTGCCCAGAACCGTGGGGCCTTTTGGTCCCATGGGGGGGATGCGCTGCAGTAAAACACCCCCAGTGGCCAGTTGCTGCTGTGGTGGAAACAGGCAGAAATGTTTTCCTGTGCTTGGAGCAGCGCTCATCCCCAAGCGGAGCTCGCAGCCATCAGGCGCTTCAGAGTCTGCCCTGTGCCAGCAAGCTCAGCAGAGCCAGCCAGGGAGCTACAGGGGCTGCTCCACTCACCAGGGAACCCCGTGCGGCCGTCTGCCAAGCACAGAGCCCCGGGCAGCGTCGGAAAAGCCAGAGAGGCCGCAACGGCGCTGCTCAGACTTCCTGAATCTCTGAGGTGCAAAACTGCACAGCTGACCCCACCAACCGGGAGAGGGGGCTGCCAACCCCCAGCTGGCCACACCAGACCCAGCAGCGGGTCCCTCTGGACACGGCCCCCTCTCCATCACCCACACCAGAAGGCACAGCTCATGAACGGCTGGAGGAAAGTGCCTGGCAAGGTGATGCCCCCCCCCCGCACTCATCCACACCAAGCCCTTCTCCCACTCACTCTGATCCTGCGCCTGACCTCCGCCTGCGGGCAGCTCCTGAAACAGAAAGCGGTCCCCCCGTCAGCTGGCCGAGGCAGGTGAAATCCCACAGGGTGGCCCTGGACTCTTTTCAGGACCCAGCCCGCTCTAAACCAACAGAAGCCCCCACTACCCGTTTCATGAGCATCTTATTACTTCTATTCATTTGAAGTTGGAGGCAGCCATTTCCCCCATTTGTACTCATTGATGCCAGCAGCTGCTGGAAGAGGGGAGGCCCAGAACCCCCTCCCGTGGGGGGGGGGGGGGTTCCCACTCAGTGACTAAAGCAGCCGCTCCCAAGTGTGCCCCTGTGTGGAGCTGCAGCCTACCTGGGGGTCTGTCTCTGCCTCTTGCAGCAGAACTTTGGCAGTGAGGCTGGGGGGCAGCTGGGTGCTGACAACCCTGCGGAGAGAAGATCGGTGAATCAACGCCCTTCCTGGGGTGATGTCTTTCGTGCTCCTCCTCCATGGAGCCAGACAGCGCGATGAGCGGCTGAGGGGGTGCAGGGGCACCCTAAGGGCCCATGCCGAAGACCCCCTCCCCAAGTCCTCTCTGCCGCTCACCGTCCTGCAGGCCAAAATGGGGAGCAGACCCACCCCCATCCCAGGGCTGAGTTCTGGCCAGAACACAAACACGTGAGGCCGCCTCCCACTGAACTGTCCACTCGGACAGGCGGCTGCTCTCCTGGGGATGCTGCCGGGGACTGGACCAGGGGCCCTCTGCCTGCCTGCCGAGGGGAGGCTGCTCTGCCACTCAGCCATGGCTGCCCTCGACTGTGCTGATGCGCAAGTGCTAGGACCTCAGTTCTGTGTCCAGGAGAGAAAGGCCCCCTCAGTGGTCCAGATCCCCTGCAAGGTGGCCAGATGTGCCAGTCACAGAGGAGGGGTGGACGTGGCTGTGGTGAAACCAGGCTGGCACATCCCTTTCCTCTGGGGGCCCCTTGGGTGGGTGGGTGGTCTCCACTGAAGGCCACAGCACCCGTCTTGCGCGCAGAAGAATGCACCCGCTCAGCCCCACTTCCCAAGGGCAGGTTGTCCCGGGGGGGGGGGGGGGGCTCCTGCCAAGACCAGGAAGAGCCACTGCCACTCAGTGTGGGCTCGGCTCGGCTGCAGAGAGGCAGGCCAGGTTCCAAGAGTGGGGCATGAGAACCCCCCCCCCACGGGCCCCCCGAGCCCCGTACTCACCGCCCCTTGTAGGTGATGCATCCGGCCAGCACGTAGAGAGCCCGCTGGCACGTCTGCAAGATGAGGGCCGCTTTCAGCAGCAGCAGCGGATCCACCTGCGCATTGGGAGGGAGGGGGGGGCAGGGAGCGTTACGCCTCGGGGGGCAGCGTGGAGGAGGGGGGCCGGGGAGGGGGGCCAGGATCACGCCAGGCCTGACCTTGGTTCTGTCCAGGGCCCAGAGGGAGCTGAAGATGCGGTGCAGGCCGCTGGAGTCCTGCTGCAGATGCCTCAAGTACCTCTCCCACTCCCGGCCCAGCTCTTCCCACGGCCGCTCCTGCGAAGAACAGAGGCCACGCCCGCCTGTTCAGGGAACCCCAAGCACAGAACGTGGCGGCCACTCCCCTCCCCCCCCCTCCGGGAAAACACTCTGGGCCTGAATTGTGCTGTTACGTACAGAATGTTGGGTTTCCGGTCAGCAGGTTGCTACCCTGAACCATCTTGAGGCCAGCGTGACCCAGGAAGGGAAAAGGGGGGAACCTGGGGCGACATCGCTCTCCTGGCTGTGCAAACTGCAGCTGATCTTGCTACCTGGCCCTTCGTCACTGGCTGCTGTCCAGAAGCAGAGGAGTTCCGTGGAACTCAGAGTTCGGCCTGGGAAGCTGATCTTCAGGCCAGAAGAGCGAGGCTTGAGATTCCCCGAAATTCATCACGAAGGTACGAGTGTCTCTGAGCACACGCAGAATGTCCAAGCACCACCCTTCATCAGCAACTTCCAGGAATTACAAGGTGCCCTTTCCAGGGACCACTGAGCCTCCCCACCTCTTTTTTTGCTAGGGAATTAAGCAGCAGGCAAAGTCATGGCCCAGAAGCAGGTGACAGAGAAGCCCACTCACCGTCACACCAAAGCAGACCAAGAGCTCTGGGCACGCACGGCCAAACATGCCTAATCTCCCACCAAAGGCATCGAGAGAGACTTACTTGAGTTAAGAAGACAAATAACCAATCAGACAAAAGGAAATAGAAAAGCAGGGATTCAGTTTAAAGAAGGGTCCCCAAACTTTTTAAACAGGGGGCCAGTTCACGCATGGCCAGAGCCCAGCCAGGGGCCGGACCAAGTGCCGCCCCCAGCGAGCTCATCCATCCGTATGACCGCCCCTGGCGACCCCCCCCCTTGCGTCCCCTTCCAATCGGCCCTGAAGCTCCGCCGCCTTTCTCTCTCCCCCTTTGCGCATTGAGTACGGTCACATCGGCGCTTGGAATGAGCAGCGAGTCGCCCGCGATTGAGGTTGTTTGTAAACCTGGGTGTCGGGGTGCCAAGCTCCAGGGGCCGCCTGGAGTTTGGGCACCTCACGACCCTGGGTTTCGGCTTAACCTCAACATGGCGACCTGCTCATTAGCGACTGGAAAAGCCCTACCACGCGGGTACAGAGGAGGAGAAAGGCTACCTTTCTCTCTCCCCCCCCTTGCTGCATTGGTACGGTCCCCTCCGGCCGCTTGGAATGAGCAGCGAGTCGCCCGCGCTTAATGCTGTTTGTAAACCTGGGGAAAAGGAGATAGAGAAGAGGGAGATCTGCTTCTGCCCAGCGGGCCGGATAAATGTCTTCCGGGGGCCTGATTTGGCCCCCGGGCCGTAGTTTGGGGACCCCTGGTTTAAAGCAACCCAGGAAGCCAACGAGCATCTCCTCCATGCCGGGAAAACGAGGCAGTTGCCAACCACAGGAAAGGCCCAGAAGGCCTGCTGGCCGGGCTGCCAGATCACACAGGGAACCAGGCAAGAGAAGCAGTCCTGCAGGAACGGCGGGAGGCCAAAGCAGCCAGCTCCAAACAGCCAGCCAAGCTGCAGGTGGGGTCAGGGACAGGGCGGGGAGGAAGGCAGCTCTCAGGGCCGGCTCACAGGCAGGAGTCCTGCCCCCACTCACCTCATAAGCTTGAGGAAGGGGTCCGTTGTGAAAGCAGAAGAGGCCGATCAGGAGATCCAAGAAGCGTTGGCAGCTGGAGTCGGGCAGGTCAGTCGGGCAGCCCAGCACCTGTGAGCACAAAGGTGCGTGAGGACCACACTCTCTCCAGCAGCTGAGCCCCTTCCCCAGCTCCTGCTGCCGGCCACAGGCACGGCCCTCCTCAAGCCCCTTCCCCTGGCAAACACTCACCCAAAGGTAGCTGCCGTCCACTTGCACAGCAAACTTGAGTTTCCTCAGCCGAATGATCTGCGGCGGAGAACCCGAGACCTCCGTTGTCCAGCGGACCACGCCAGCCACCTGGCTGCACAGCAGCTCCTGCCGGCTCAGAGGCGTCTGCCAGGGAAGGAGGCAAGAGGCCCAGTGCGGATGACGCTGCGGATGGAGCCTGCTGGGACTCCAGGATGGGCCACCAGGATTGAGGCTTGAAGCCTCCCTGGATCTCTGCCAGTTATGCAAGCCCCAAAATCATGGAGGGAGGTGTGTGAGCACAGAACCCCTCCCCAAGGGGCTGGAATAGGACCAGCAAGGTGGCTTTCATAGCTTCAGGCAAGAGCACAGTAAGGCAGGGAAGACTAGCAGTGCCCCACCCCCACCCTGAGCGACCCACAGCCCGGCCCTCCTGCAGATCGAAGTGCTGGCCTTGCTGGTGGGTGCCACTGCCAGAACCACATCTTATCCAGTCCCTGCCCCGGCAGCTCTTGGCCTAACAGGCCAGAGGCAAAGGATACCCTTAGGTGGGGGCTCCAGGCAGGTCCACCTCTGCACATTTGCTCACTGGCCTAAAAACACCAAGCGGCTGACTGATGACCCTACAACCCCACCCCCCACTCTTCTAAACCCCCCCCCCCCTTGTCGTGGCTGCTGCTGGGCCCAAGCCACCTGGTCTTACCTGAGAGGGGCTGAAATGGCAAATCCCAGCTTGCGTGGGGTCCCCTTCCTCCTTCACCTTGGAGCCGTCATAAAGGAAAAAGCAGTCCCACCTGCAAGGCAGCGGCACCAAGGGACAGCTGCTCAGTCCGGAAGCGTTTCTGCAACGGCCTTCCTGTGGCAGGGACCAGGCACCTGCCCAGGCCCAATTCTGGCAGCCAAGAGCCGGAGGCCACCAAGGAGACCCCTGGGGCGGGGCGGGGCGGGGCGGGGGCCAGAAGATGAACGTAGATGCGTGGCAGGAAGGAAAGGGCTCCTTATTTTATCTCCATGTCGCTCTTCCTTTATACACTGCGCCCCCACCCCCAGGGGGTGTCCGTCCTCCCCCCCCCACACACACACACCCCGCCGATGTCCCCGGGGTCAAGGCGCGGCCCTGGTCGGCCCCTGCGGAGGGACACACACGGGGCTTACCCAGCGGCAGCTGCCGGGTCCGGCGGGGCGGAGGTGGCCATCTGGCCCGCCTGCCCTTCAGCGCTGCATGGCGGCCCCGGCCAAGGCGCCCCCGGCCCAGCCTCTGCCCGCTGCCTGCGGGGGTCGTGGCTCCTCCTCCGCCGCTCTGGTCTGCTCTGCAGGGTGGGCGGCGGGGCTTCCTGGGTGAAGGGCAGGGTCGCCCGGCCTACTGCTGGCCTGCCTCGCGGGGCTGCGGGGGAGGGGTTCTGCACGTGCCCACGTCTGGGCGGGGCCGGGGCGCTCTGCCCACGCTCAGAGGCTCCCCGCCCACCCGCGAAGCAGTCGGTGAGGCCGGCGCTTCCGGGTTCCCGCCCTGAGAAGCACGCGACGGCATCAACACGTGACACGGCCGCTCCCTCCCCAAAGAGTCGCCGCCGCTCGGCAAGAGGCTCACCACTTCCGGCTCTCAGGCGAGGGCGTCTGTGGCGAGGCTGGGGGAGCGGGGGAGGGACCGCAGCGGGGTCACAAAGCCGCCATTCCCACCCTCTGTCGCCCCCCGCTGTAATTGCAAGAGATCTCCAGCCACCGCCTGGAGATTGGCAAACTCCCTCTGGGGACTTTGAGTCCTCCTTTTCCTCCCAGAAGGGTCGAGCGGGCGCCGGAAGTGGGTGCTGCTGCTGCTCCCGCCGCGCTGGCGCAACTCTAGGCGCGGGGCTGTCGTGCCTCCGCCTACTGTACGGGTGCCGCAGCGGGCCAATCGCGGGCGTCCCTCCCGCCCGGGGCTGCTTTGCGCCCGGCATGGAGCTTTGCGGAGGGGACGCCGCCTGGAGCAGGTCTCGGGGGCGAAGGAAGCGGCGGGAGAGGAGGAGGAGGAGGGACCGGGACGGGGCTCCGGACGAGCAGGAAGAGGAGCGGCAGAGGCAGCGCCTGCAAGAGGCGCGGTGAGGGGCCCGGTGGAACTTCCTTGGCCAAGAGCAGCCTACCCGCAAAGAGTTAAAGGAGGGCGGAGGGAAAGGAAGGTGGAGCAGCCGGGTCCCAAGCAAGCAGAGGCTGGGCACAGCCCTTGTGGTCCAGGTTCACCAACCACCACTGCCTCTGCGTAGCATCCCTGGGCTTCCATCCATCCGAGTGCCAACCAGGGCTGACTGAGCCCGCTAAGCTTCCAAGGTCTGGTGAGACGGGGCGGGGCGGGGCTGGCCCAGCCCCCCCCCCCTCTGAGCTGTCAAATGTTTAAGCGGGTTGTTACTTGTACTCCATGCAGCAACCCAGCAAAGTGGACCAGTAATATTGTTTTGGCCTTGTCAGTGGGAGGCTGAGAAAAGTAGCTTGACCTCTGGTGACTTCATGACAAAGGCAGAACTGGAACTCAGGGCCTCCCTTTCTTTCTCACAGGGCAGAATTGTTGGACTCCACTTTCTGGGATTCTAGTCTGAGTAAGTTCTGACACCAAAGTTTTTTCCTCTTCGAGAAGCTCTGCCGATCTCTGCATAGCTAAGGGAGAGGGAAGGCAGCTGCTGATCCGGCTCGCAGCCCTTCTGGCCACCCCCTCATCCCTTCTCTTTGTCCCCCAGAAAATGTCCAGCCAGGCTGCTGCCAAAGAAATCATAGCTACATCCTGACCAACAGCCCAGCAGTGGGAGGTGGCCGCCCTTCTGCCTTCCCTGGCAAATGGGGGCATAGGGAGGCCAGGGCACAGGGAAGAAGGGCTCACAAAATGTCCCCAGCCTGGCGATGCCCTTAGACTCCTGCGGCGGTTGTTCCCCTGCTCCAGGAATCCTCTTGAGATCCGTGCAAGGAGTCCTGTCGTGCAGGAAAGAGATGCCCACTGGAGAAGATGCCCTCTTGGCCTTGGAGGAGCTGCAGCTGTGCCCGCCAGCCTGCCTGCCTGGCAGAGGGAGCTTGCAGTGTGTGTGTTATGGCCTGGGCAACTTCTCGTCCTGCTTCAAAGCCCGCTTCCAGCTGGCCTTCCTGCTGCTGCTGCTGAAACAGCTCCAGGTGAGCAAGCGCCTTTGCCCCCAGCTCCTCCTGGGCTCAGCCACCCACCCCAGAGCCCAGCCCACAGCCTCCCTGCTCTTTTCCTGGCAGATTCCCCAGGAGCAATGCTGCATCTTTGATCCCGTGTTCTCCGTGCTGGAGAGGGATGTTCTCCGCAGCCTCGGCCTTTCTGTTCTCTCGCGCAATGAGGTGAGTGGCATCTCTGCCTGAGAAACGCGCCCACCATGGCCATTGGCTTGCAAAGCAGAGGCGCTGGGGAGGGGGCTGGTTGTAGTTCCTGGTCTGGTGACCTCTCTTGCAGGAGGGGAAGCGAGCGGTCCACGAGCCCACCGTTTACTACATGATCCATTGTGGGAAGGCGCTCTACAACAACCTTCTCTGGAGCAACTGGTCAGCAGAGGCCTTGTCCAAAATGGTCATCATTGGCAACAGTTTCAAGGGGATTGAAGAAAGGTAGCCCTTTAGTCCCAGCTGGCTTTTGGGCCTTGCGTTGTCTCTCCCGAGTGTCCAAAGAACTTGGGGGGGAGGGGTTTTTTTTATGTTTCTCCACAGTCTTTTGGAATTCTCGAGAGGTTTTGAAGTCTTAATTTTTTTTGCATGGGGGGTAGGGGGAGGAGAAGGGAGGGGCTTGAGTGAATGGAATGGAGGGAGCCTCTGTGACCAGCCCCCAACCTGGTCCTAATGACCTCTGCCCCTTTGGCTTCTAGGGTGCCCAGCAGGATACTCGAAACGGATTATGCTTACATTGCAATGGTAAGCTGTGGGGTGGTGGGGGGAGGGAAGGAGCCTTGGAGTCTCCGGCTTCCAGTTCTGGGGAGTCTGGACTAGCAACCACCCCGCCTCCCCCCACAACCCCCCATAAGTTCAGCCATAATCAGCCGTACCAGCCGTAAGTTCAGTGCACCCCCCCCCCCCCCCGTGTGATTCTCATACGGTCTCTCTGTCTCCCTGTGCCAACCGTGGCTAGATTTTAACGGCTACCGAAGAAGCCGCCCTCCCTCTTCACGCCCAGTATCTGGATGTCTTCAATGACACCGCTGTCCACCGCTTTCCTTGGCCCAAGCTGCAGCAGGTGCCCAGAGAGATCTGGAACTTCCGGGAGGAGCCAGTTCACCAGGCCGAGGAGGAGCAGTCAGAAATCATCTGGAACAGTGATGGCACTTAGCTGCAGACAGATTGGCCAGCAGGCGGAACTGACTGCAGGCTGCAGACTCTTCCTGGCTTTCTCCCAGACGGGGGTGGAGTTCCCCATTTAGCAGCAGCTGGAGCAGAGGCCTGACCGAGTCATCTGTCGCTTTGGCAGCACGAAGGCTGAAGCTGTTGCGTGAGGGGCTCTGCGCAGGACAAAACTGGGAGAGGCTTTGGCTTCGGTGGGATTTTCTTGAGTCCTTCAAGGGACCCAGCACAGTTGGTACCCCATTTCCTCCCTCAGGCTCTTGTGCCACCTGCACTACTCCGCTTTGCTTGAACGGCTGCTGCATCAGCCAAAGAAAGAGGCGGCTGTTCTAACTTCCCACAAACTGTGTGTGTGTATTTAAAAAAATGGTTTCAAATTGTGACCTTTTAAAACCGTTTAACATAGTTTTAAACTATGACCCGCTGTGTCATTTTGTTCTTTCCATAATGGGAACAGGAGTTTGTATTTTGGGCGTACAGCTCAGGCGCCGCCATCCCATTCCTTGCCAGAAATGGAGGGGAGTGGCCGCAATGGGTGGTGGATGCCTCCCTAGGACAGAGTGGCAGCTGGGAGGGCCCTCCACTCTATCCAGAGACCCAGAACGGAATTGCCTTCGAGCAAGGTCAGGGGACACAGGAGTGGCTGGCTAATGTGGAAACAGTGTGGGAGAAATGGTTACATCTGGGCCCAGGTGAAAATGGCAGTCACGTCTAAATATAGCTCAAAGGTGGGGCACACTGGTTTATTGGTGAAAACATTTATATCCAGCCTGTCTTTGTGGTGTGCAATGGCTGGGGGCCAAATTTCATCTGTGAGAAAATTGCAGCCACTCATTCTGATGTTCTTTGTTAAGACTGCAAGTAGCAAAAACATATTCACACTCCACTGACATGATTGTGGTGAAATACATGACTACAGATATGGGCTGGCGGTTAAGATAAGATATGAAGAGGGTCACCTTCTTTCCTAACTAGTTAAGTGGAACAGTTTAGATATCACTAGAAGATGATTTTGAAAACCTATAATTCTGGGAATCTGAATTGACATGGAGGGTCTGCATTGCAAAAACTCCCAGCCGTGTGGAACCTGTTCAGTTTTGACAAGAAATAATTAACAGCCTCAAGGAAATCAATGGGTGATAATATAATTTTTTAAGGCAACCCATGTTGAAAGTTTTTAAAAATAGTTTTGATAAAATTGAGGTGAGATTCTCTAGCAATATTTCCACTTGTTTACTATCCCAAAACCTTTACTAACTGAACACCTCAGACCAGTTACAGTGTGCCCCTGTATCCCTGTCAGGCCTAACCTGTCATCTGGAACTCCAGGTGAACGCCACAGGAGGGTCTGCTTCCTGCCTGTGGACCCCAAGACTGGGCGGTTCCCATGAACACAGAAAACCTCGCAGCCCCAACTGTCTGCACCCTCCCCATCCTGCCAGGGGTCCATCAAATGCATTCCCACTTCTTTCAGGAGGGGGTGTGAGGATCTGATGGGGGGGGAGGGGGGAGCCAAGGCTGCATCTTCCATCAGGAGATCTCACTTCTTATCCAGGCCTGCAAATAAGCGGCTCAGACACTTCCTTGCACAAAAATACATTTTATTTACACACCAGAACCTCTCCTGGAACAAAGGGGCTGGCTCGGTTCGTATGAAGTCCTTTGGCGCTACCCACAGTTGGGGCCACTGTGGTACAACATGTTTTCAGCAAACCAGGATGGCAAACAGCCTCCTTGAGGAGCCCCTCCCTCTCACTTGGCCATGTCAATGAGGCTCTGCAGGGAAGTGGGGACCCAGGTCTTCTCCCCCTGCACGAAGACCACCCCTCGGTCAATGTAGATGACAATGCGCCCAAAGGTATACAGCTGCTTTCCTTCGTGCCGCTTCCCGATGACTGGCATGAAGACGATGTTGTGCTCCTCGGCCTTGGTCTGGATCAGGTCCTTGAAGTTCATGGGCACGGAGCCGGCAGCCATGCCGATGCCCCGCTGGGCCATGTTTTCAGCTTCCCGACGCTCCTGCATGGCCTCGTACTGGAAGTCCTTCCGGCGCTCCGTGTGCGTCAGGTAAGCGATGTTCTCTCGTGCGCCAGGCTGCATGTAGCCCCCTAGCCCAGGAAGGAGAGAAAGTGGTGAAGAGGCAAGTCTACCACAGGGGGACAGCCTCACTTTTGTGGGTAGGAGACAGCAGGGCCCTAATGCCTGCAGCCACGTTTAATAACTGCAACTGACTTCCAGGAGGGCTCTGGGGGTCAATTAGGGCGGCTCCTCTTTGGCGTTTGATCAAGGAAGAAAGAAAACTTAATGCAAGAAGTTAACAAGGACCAGGTGCTCAGGAAATCATCCTGCCAAGATTAGTCAGAATCCAGCCACAGTGAAAAAAAACAGCCGGTGCTTCTGACTTCGCACTGATCCATCGGCCTGCTCTCAACAGGACTTCTAAGTTGAAACAGATGACAGATGTTTCTGACCACACAGGACTTCACAAAAACTTCACAGGTGGGGCCAGGCTTAGGTGTTATCAAGTCAAGGGCCGCTTTCAACACCAGAGCTGGAGAAGATTTGGAACTGAGGTGAAGAAGATGGCCACTCTTTCCACCACCACCACCCCCCCCCCCCCACTGACCAATGATGTTCTGCCACCGCTCGGTCTCTGGCATAAAGCCAGCCACATATCAACCACTCTCGTACCAACACTGGAAGAGACTGCTCGGTTCATGACATCCAGGGCTTCGTTGAATTTCTCCTTGACGGACGGGTGGGCCAGCACCTGGTCCGAGAACATCGACTTCCAGCCCAGGTACCACTTGGTGATCTCCTCGTAATTAGGGTTGTTGCTGAGCCAGGAGCACAGGACCTGGGAAAGGCGGAGCAGGCAGGGCGTCAGAGGCGGCGGGCGGCTGGGCTGGGCTCCCGGCAGGGGCAGGCCTGCGCTTCTGAGAGGCAGGGAGTCTGGGGAACATCATGCTCCAGCCCAGAGAATGGCAGAGGGGGGGCGAGAGACCAACTCCTTGAGAAGTGGAATGAGCGGTTCTGCAGGTGCAACCTGAGCACCAGAGGAGTGAAGCCAGTCAAGATGGCAAACCCAAGGGAGGTCAGTGGAGGCAGCAGCCATCCAGGGAAACAGCCCCAAAGACAATGCAACCGGCGGCGGCGGCAGCCCCACAACACCAGCCCAGCAGCCTTGGCCGCCCTCCTAAAGAGGGGCGAGGGGCAGCCCCCCCTCCCCCCCGGTGCCACACACCTGCAGCCACTTGGGAAAGAAGTGCTTCTCCAGCAGCCCCACCAGGCTGGAGGGCGAGACCATGCCTTCCCAGTCCAGCACCCAGAAGAAGGCGTCCACGTGCTGCTGGTGGGGGTTGATCAGCAGCTCGTTCAGGCACAGACCTGCAGGAAGAAGGGAGACCCCTGAAGCCACCTCGACCCACAGGGGGAGCAAAGCCCCGAGACCCTCTCCTGCCCTCAGACCACTCCACGCCCCGGCAGTTCCTGGCCACGAGTGCGGAAGAGGGGACAGGCCGCCAGGCTGCCTCACGGGGAAGCTCTGCTGGCTTCTTGGGCTCAAAGGGAAGGACTCAGCAGGGCGGAGGAGACCCAGCGGCTGTTCAGCTCCCACTGCAAGCCCACCACACCCTCCGGCCCAGTGCTCTGTGCAAGCATTCGGTTGCTGGATTCCTTCTGCAGAAAGACCCCAGCACTGATCTTGGGGTGACCCCCCAGCCTTCCTGCGCCCCTCTCCGTTCTCCCCTCCGCACAACCCCCTGTGGCCACTGGAATTGCGAGGGAGCAGCAGCAGCAGAGGTGGCCCAGCGGCCGTCCGGCCAGGTGATTGGGGAGGGGGGGGGGACCTGAGAGTTCAGCACCTGCTCCCTGGAAGAGGCTCCCAGCCCAGCCAGATGCTGACTCCTCCCTTTTCTTAAAGCAAATGGGTGGATCAGCCATGGGCAAGACCAAGCTTGCCTGGGTAGCAGCACTGGGCACCCATGTCCAGGGAGGGGGACGGGGGGGTGGGTGGGGGTGGCAGGGGGCGTTCCTGGGGTGGGGGTGGGGGCTGCGCACAGCCAATCCAGCCTGCTCTCCTCACCCAGCTTCGGCACAATGTTCTTGATCATGAAAGCCTCCCACGATCCCGGGGTGAAGACGTCCTTCCAGGGCTGCAGGATAAGCTTGGCGGAGGAGTCGCTGGGGTGCCACTTCTGCAGGGCGCTGGACAGCTTGTTGCGGATGGGCGAGTAGAGGGGCTCGAGGCGGGCCTGCATCAGGGGCAGCCACGGGTGGATCCACGAGTGGATGGGCACCGTGTCCGTGAGAGGGTTCCAGTTCTCCACCTGCCAACGAGAGCAGAGGCCAGCGCTCAGGGGGAGCTCGAGAGGCCCGGCCACTGAAATCGCAGGGGCTCCCCCTCCCGCCTGAGCCTCATGCACCAGGAGCAGTGACCCGGCACAGCATGAATGGGGGCCCCCTCCTACCTCCTTCTGCAACTTGGGGAAGATCAGCTGGTCCAGAATGTTGTCCAGGATCCAGACGGGAATGATGTGCCCCCAGCTGTCCAGGAAGTCCACCATCGGGACGCAGTTCCGGGGCTGCCACTGCGCGATGATGTTCCGCACGTACGGCATCCACGCCTCCCACATCAGCCTGAGGAAAAAGGCCTTGCGGTGAGAACGCTCAACCAAACAGCCAAGCAAGAGAACGCCCACCAAGCCAGATTTTTAACAACTGCTTTCTTCTTGGCCATGAAAAAGTTGGTGGCTCTTCACCAGGACCCTCTTTCTGACCCTCCCCCCAGCTCTCTGGGCCACGCTCAAATCCTGCGGGGTAGGGGATGGGGGCAGGGGGGTGTCCTGCCCAAGCCCTTTTCCTTCAGGGTCCTCACTGGGCTGGGTGTCCAGCAGAAAGGCCCAGGGAGCTCAGAGAAGGAGGAACCAAAGGCGGCTCCTACAGTTCAGACTCCCTCCCTCAACCCACACAGGCAGCCCGATTACCGGTGAAATGCGTCCGAGGAGGGGTCCTGCGCCCCGTGAGACAACAGCTGGTCGTTTTCCAGCAGCCTCTTCCACTGGCCGAGGACTTCTGTGCCAAACATGCAGTCCTGGGGAGGAAAGAGGCCCAGCGTGATACTAGAAACACGGCAGGAGGCAGGAAAGGAGGAGGCGCGATCCCTACGCCAGGAATGGCAACGCCTTTTAATTGTTCTGCCAGGCATAGGTCAAAATGTCCCTGGACGCTTCCCATGGGGAAATAGCACCTCGGGTGTCTCTGAACACCCACCTTTCCCACCTCTGAGGTCAGGAGGCAAAATACTGTGCCAGTGTGTCCCAGCCCCCCCTTCCTCTTGTACGATGCCACCCATCTTCCCGGAAGATTAAGGCCCTCTCCACCAGCCACCCACCTTCAGTGGGTCCCAGTTCTTGAAGTACTCCTTCACCAGTGGGAAAACAATGGCTGCTGCCAGATCCACACGGTCGGACATGCAATACTCCTCGTAATATTTATCCTGGAGGGTCTCAAAGATCCTGGCGCACTCGACGAGGCTCAGGGGGTTTTCGCAGCCGGGCTGCATCCGCCTCTCGCACTCCTCCACTATCTCCAGGACCTTGCTGAGGTTGTGGACCTCCAGCTCCTCGCGAGAGAGGACCTCGTCCATCTTCTCGATCTCGTGGCTCAGGTTGACCACCATGTCGCGCTCGTACTGCAGCTGCCGGTCGTTCTGGATGATTTCCTGCTCCGTGAGGTCGATGAGGAGCTGCAGGTTGTGCTCCAGCTCTGGCAGGGCGAAGGCCTGCGGCTTGGAGTCCTTGTCCAGGGGCAGCTGCTGGGGGGGCGCATCGTCCGGGATGTTGTGCTTCTGGCTGATCTGGCTGTAGCTGTAGTAGACCTTCTGCTCCCGGCCCGTCATGTCAATCACCTTTCGAGCAACACAAGGCAAACCAAAGGTCAGTCACGAGGCAGGAGAAGGAGTGAATCCCAGCCAGGAGAGCATGTGCGAAACAGGCACATGAATCTATTTCAAGGTGCCAGCAGAGGCATGTGCAGGAGGGGGCAACTGGAGCTAACCATAAGAAGGCAGCCATTGCTGGGAATGTGAGACAGGTGTGTGTGTGTGTGTGTGTGTTTCTGCTGGGAACTGAAGCAAGAGGCAAAGCGGGTGGTGGGGGTGGGGGTGCCTTCTGCTTGGGGTTCTAGAGCTGTGTGGGGGTTCCAGCTGATTTGGAAGCTAATTTCCAGCTCTTCCCAGCTCTTAGGAGGATAGAGACCTCTATGGACTGATGTGGGGCTAGTCATCCACTAGAGCCGTGGTGGCGAACCTTTGGCACTCCAGATGTTATGGACTACAATTCCCATCAGCCCCTGCCAACATGGCCAATTGGGAATTGTAGTCCATAACATCTGGAGTGCCAAAGGTTCGCCACCACTGCACTAGAGACTGTTTGGGAGAGAAACGTCAGGTCCTGGCTGGGGCAGAATTGATCTGAGGGGGGGGCACGTCAACCATCATGGCAGCACACCTGGGCACCCATGACTCTAGAGAATGTCATCATGGGGTACTGAAAAGAAAAGGTATGTTGCTGGCCAGAAAGATAAAGGCCTGGACTCCTGCGGCCACATTCTCAGAATTGGTGCCTGCTCCTTGCCCGGGGCCAGACAGACGAGTACAGCTTGTGGTGCTGAGAGGAAGGGTTTAGGTTTGTCAGGCTCTGGGGAACTTCCTGTACTCAAAAGGGCATCATTTGAACCAAAGCAGCTTTTACGCCACCTTCTGCAAAAAAGCCTCCAGTCTAACATGCCAATCCCCCACCCTGCTCTACCGCCTCCTGTGCCAACTCGCCACGAGCTGCCTCCGTGGCACTGTCCTTCCCGCTCGCCACCGGCCCACTGCTCCCGCCCATGCCCTCCGCTTGCTGGCCCAGTTCCATCCGCATCCACGCTGCTCCGGCATCAGGCCTCACCTTGACCTGCGCCAGCTCTTTCTGGGGAGTCGAGAGCTGCTTGCCCACCCGGCCCTTGGCCTTCAGCTCCTCCACGGTCTTGTAGGCGTACTTGGGTTTCTTCTTGCCCCCACTTGGGTCCTTCCGCCACTGGCTGAGCTCCTTCTGGAAGTCCTGGAAGGGAAGCAAAGCCAAAGGTGGAGGAGACGGGTCCCCCACAGACAGGCTGCCAGTCACTGGCTGGGGCTTCCCATCATGGATCACATCCGAGGCTATTTACTTATTTCCAAAAGGTCAGCGAGAGCCACAAAATGCTCACACAGACCCCTGGATGACAGAGAAGGAAGTGGGGAGAGAATGCCCCACCTCTTCAGCTTCTTCCTCCGAGTCAACCACAGGGAAGTCTTGCAGGGACTGAGAAGTCCGTTCCGAGCCGTAGGCCCCCACGGCCCCTTTGCCTTTCCTCTGCTTGGCCTCAATGGGATTGATGATACCTGAGAAAGTTCAGAGCAGTCAATTTGTGAATGTTCCATGACCTCAGCTGCCAGGAGAAACTGTGAAGGCAGCCCCCCCCCCCCCCCACTCCCCTCATGGCCTCTCCAGACTCCAAGGCTCGGGAGAGGGAGAAGGCGAAGCTCCAATGTGGTGTCCTACTTACACCACAAAGCAGCTCCGCCCAGAGCTGGCCCCTCAGCTAAGTCCAGGCACCCTCAAGCAGACGCTTGGGGTAACGCTTCTTGCCTTCTCACCCACAGACAAATGCTGTTCATCCCAGGTGAACAACAAATTACCCCTTGGGACATACTCAGCTCCTCCTCCCCAAGCCAACGAGCGTGTTTGCAAACACCTGCTGAATAATGTTGTGCACATCCGAGAAGCGATTTTATGCTGCTTCCCTTCCTCAATGGGGGACCTCCAAAGGTCCACCGTCAGGAAGAGTCCGGCCATACCTTGAGCGTTCTTGCCAAGCCCTCTGCCGGGCACGTAGCCCATTTTCTGGAGGAGCTTCTGCCCAATCCCTTTGGTGTGCCGCTCCCAGCTGCCAAAGTCCATGAAGGACTTGGTCCCTCCAACAAAACATTTCTGGCTGGGTTTGAAGTTGCCACCCTGTGAAAACAAAAGGGGCAAATGAGATTCAATTTAAGTAACACTAAAGTGGGACAGTGATAGAGCAGATCATTACACAGACAGTCTATACACACTGAGAAGGGAACGCCATGATCACTAAAAGTCAACATGGGTTTCTCAAGAACTAGCCATTCCAGACTACTATTATCTCTTTTCCTGATAGAGCGAGAGGACTGGTAGATGAAAGGAATGCTGTGGATGTAGCATACTCTGATCTAGCAAGGCCTTTGACAAGGTCCCCCATGATACTTTTGCAAGCAAGCTAGTAAAATGGGCTAGATGAAGCTACTGTTAGATGGATTTGTAATTGACTGACTGGCTAAACCCAAAGGTTGTTCACCAACGGCTCATCTTCATCCTGGAGACAAGAGACTAGTGAGGAGCTGCAGGGTTCTGTCCTGGGCCCAGGGCTGTTCAGTATTTGTATCAGTGACTTGGATGGTGGAATAGAGGGCAGGCTAATCCAATTTGCAGATGACATCAAAATAGGAGGGGCAGCCAATACCCCAGAGGACGGGGCCAGAATGCAAAATGGCCTGGACAGATCAGAGAGCTGGGCCAAAACTAACAAAAGGAATTTCAACAGAGATAAATATAAGATTCTTCACTTAGGCAGAAAAATTAAATGCACCGATATAGGATGGGTGACACCTGGCTTGACAACACTACATGCAAATGGGATCTGGGAGTCTTAGTAGACTGCAAACTAAATAGCAGTATGAAGCGGCAGCCAAGAAAGCCAACGCAATTGTGGGCTGCATCAATAGGAGTACAGTGTCTAGATTAAGAGACATCATAGTGCCTCTTTATTCTGTATTGGTCAGACCTCACCTGGAATATTACATTAAGTTCTGGACACTGCAAGATAGATATTGACAAGCTGGAACAGGTCCAGAGGAGGGTGACCAAAATGATAAATGGTCTGGAATTTATGATCTATGAGGATGGGCTTAGGGAGCTGGGGAGGTTTAGTCTGGAGAACAGCAGATTAAAGGGGTGACATGATAGCCCTGTTTAGATATGTGAAGGGATGTCATGTTGGTGAGGGAGCAAGCTTGTTTTCCGCTGCTCCAAAATCTGGGACAAGGAGTAGTGGATTCAAGGTGCAGGAAAAGAGATTCCACCTAAACATCAAGAAGAACTTCCTGACAGACAGTTGGACAGTGGAATACACTGCCTCAGAGAGCGGTGGAGCCTCCTTCTTTGGAGGTTTTTAAACAGAGCTGGATGGCCATCTGTCAGGAATGCTTTGATTGTGTGTTCCTGCATGGCAAGAGGCAGGGCCGGAGCGAGTGGGAGCTGCGCCCGGGGCACACGTGCGCCCACACCCCTGTACTGGAATGCACCCGGGGCATCATGCCCCCCTGCCCCCTTGGCGCTATGCCACTGGCCAGGGGTCAGACCTGATAACCCTTGAGGTCTCTTCCAACTCTTATGATTCTGCGGAACACTCAACTATACCCCCACCCCACCCCTGTTTTCACATACACGCTGGTGGAACCTAAACCAACAAGCTTGACCATGAAAGAGATCCTGGAGTGGCAATTTTAAAAAAATGACTATCCAGTGTGTGGTTCAGAAAGTTAAGGACGGCTTATAGGACTGAAAAATAGCCAGTAACGCCCTTGCATGCACCTGTGGTGCAGCCACCATCTATTTGTTCAAAGGTTCCCAACTAAGCTTAACAGCACAGGACAAGAGGATGGATCCTCATGTATTAAAAATTGGTCCAACCACAGGAAGCAGAGAGTAGGAATAAATATACAGCTCTTGCAACGGAGGGAAGTAACCAGTAGGATCTCAAAACCATGAGAACAGGTGTTATTATATTTGTTCATCCATGATATGGAAGGGAAGTGAGTAGTGTAGTAGCCAGGCTTGTATGTGGCTTAAGAAAGAGTTCTTGTGAATTTGTCTGGGGCGGGGGGAAGGTTAAGAGAACAGACAGGATGCTGGATCAGACACTCAGTTCACCTGACCCAGGAGGGCTGTCCTGTCTTTGCAGCCATTATTTGCACTCCACCAGGACCTTGAACAGGTTTCCAGGCTCTTTTGCAGACTGAAAGAGTTGCAGGTGGGCGTGACTCACCGTTTTCAGCTTCTTTGGCACAAACTCTTTCGGGGCCTCCTCTTGCTTCCCGGGCTTCTCGTCCTCCTCAGAATCCTCCTCTTCCAAGTCTTCTGGGGCTGTTTTCTTCAGCCCAGCACTGATGAAGTTCACGGGGGCCGAGTAATCCTTGGACCTGCGGGCGTTTTCCAAAGCAAAGGGCAGGTGAGCGCCTTTCCCGCAAGCAGGGCTGGTGGGCAGCCGTCCAGATCACAGAGAGCGGCAGAAGAGCCCTGCAGGATCAGGCCCGCCTGGCCGAGACTCTCGGCAGCCCCTGGACGGGAGAGCCCCACAGCCCCCTCCTCCATCCCGGCACGTTGGGGCCTCTTGGGGGGGTAGCTCTGCGCGCCCCCGCCCCGCCCCCCAGGTGGAAGCCAGTTCCTCAGATACCCCCAGGCTGCCGGCAGGAGCCCTTGGCCGGGAGGGGGCTCTCCCTGTGGGCGCCCCCTCCCCCCTTCCCGGCAGGGCTGCTGCTGGGCCGCCCCCTCCCCCGCACCTCTTGCCGGCGAATGCGGGCCGGTCGTCGTCCTCGTCGTCGTCCTCGTCGGAGTCCCCCCCGCCGCCGCCGCCTTTCCCGCCGGGGCGGCGCTGCGGGGCCCAGATGCCGTAGAGGGCCTCCTCCTTGGTCTGCCGGTGGCGCTGCCGGTTCGGGTTGAACTCGTTCTGCAGGTCCCACTCGGTGATCTCGAAGCGCTCCAGCTCCTCCTCCTCCTCCTCCCCCCCGCCCCCCAGCGCCCCCTCCCCCCCGTACAGATGCGGCCGCAGCGACATGGCCCCGGCAGGCAGGCAGGCAGGCAGGCAGGCAAGAGCGGAAGACGGCCGGGCTGCGGCGCCGCGAACTGCGCCTGCGCAACAAGACGCTTCCGGGAGGGCCGCTCTGCCCCTCCCTCTCGGTGGTCGGGGAGGGAGGCGGGGCCCTGGGACGTCCGGCCGGCGCCCCGCCCCCTCCCGTACAGCTCGCCGGGCGAAGCGAAGCGCTGGGGCAGGCCGACCCTTCCGGGCTGGTGTGTCGGGCGGGAGCGGCGGCTCGAGCACGTCCAAAGCCTGGGGCGCCCCCTGCGCCCAGCCTAGGCGGGCCTACCTCACAGGGCCGTTGCAGCGAGGGTCGCGGCGGGCCGAAGGAAGGCAGGCAGGCCCGCCCAGGGAAGCCGGAGCAGGGCAGGACCACCACCCCCCTGTTCAGAAGGACCCGGCCGGAGCACCATCAGACCAGCACCCCGGATGCTCAGGCTGGGCCCTGCCCCCGGCCAGAGAAGGTGGTCCTCACTCAGCCTCGCCTGCCCTCACAGAGTGGGTGAGGATGGAGCGGCCGTTTGGCCCCCCCCCTCCCCCCCCCCACACCCACCCAGGGAGAAAGGTGGGCCGGGTGGGGGAGCTGCCTGCAGGTGCTGCCCTTTTCACAACAGACACAGCTTCTCCCACCTGTGTGTGGGTACAACTCTACTTACGCATCCCAAAGGGATTGGGGGTGTGGGGTTGTGTGGTTAATATCGAAATAATTATTAAACAGGTCAAATAAATCCAGGCGAGATGCAAAGGGAGACAGCCGCATATATTAATTTTAATTTGTTTTTGTTTGGGGTTGTTTTTTTTCCTGTAAATTACAAATAAAAGTGACGAGAGGCAAATTTCAGATTGTCACCTGTAAGACAAAAGCACGCTAGCAGGGTTAAGTTAACAGAGTTATTTGAGGTGAACAAAAATTACAAGACACTTTTAGACGGAGCCTGAGGAGAGATCTCCAGCCCACAAGTATAAAACGTTCTTCAGTAGGCCTCAAGATCTCCACAGATTTTGCCTCGAACCACAGAGCATCCAACCAAGTAGGCAGACTCAGGAGTCTGTAATGTCCAAAGTTTGCAAATAAATGCAAAAATGCCTGACAGAAAACACTCCATGTGGCAATGTCAGTAGCAAGCAATATGCTTGGATAACAGATTTCCACGTTTGCTTTTGCAAAGTTTCTTCTCTTCAGCACAACCAGAAGCAACTGCACCTGTGGAGGGGAGACAGCCACAGTTATTTCTGCAAAGGATGTACAGTCTTTTAATTAAGCATGTCGTTGGTGGTTGTGGGTTTTCCGGGCTGTGTGGCTGTGGTCTGGTAGATCTTGTTCCTAACGTTTCATCTGCTTCTGTGACTGGCATTTGCAGAGGTGTGCACTTCTCTCTGTGATACACCCCTGAAGATGCCAGCCACTAATGTAGGTGAAACGTTAGGAAGAAGACCTACCAGACCACAGCTACATAGCCTGGAAAATCCACAACAACCAGTTGAATCTATAAAATTATGCATGGGGTAGAAAATGTTGACAGATAATTTTTCTCTCTCTTTCTCGCAATACTAGAACCAGGGGGCATTCATTGAAAATGCTGGGGGGAAGAATTAGGACTAATAAAAGGAAACACTTCTTCACGCAACGTGTGATTGGTGTTTGGAATAGGCTGCCACAGGAGGTGGTGATGGCCACTAACCTGGATAGCTTTCAAAGGGGCTTGGACAGATTTATGGAGGAGAACTCGATTTATGGCTACCAATCTTGATCCTCTTTGATCTGAGATTGCAAATGCCTTAACAGTCCAGGTGCTCGGGAGCAACAGCCGCAGAAGGCCATTGCTTTCACATCCTACATGTGAGCTCCCAATGGCACCTGGTGGGCCACTGCGAGTAACAGAGAGCTGGACTAGATGGACTCTGGTCTGATCCAGCTGGCTTGTTTTTATGTTCTTAATCCGGCCGTGAAAGCCTTCGACAATACAAGCATGTAATTAACTCTGTGTGTGCCCCTTCCGTCCTCAGCTCAGGTTGGAAGACAGGCTTTCAGACATAAAAATACATGCGGGGGAGCATGAGTCAGAAATAGCAGCAGAAGAGCTATGGGGAGGCAGCCTCCCTTTCTGGGAAACATCACCCAGAGACGGCCACTCTGCCCTGAGGCATTTCAGGCCCAGAGGTGGCAAAACCACCCAACAGAGACCTTAAGACCATTGACACGGTGTTCTCATGCGCTCCCAAGGCAGTCACCCCAGACTCCCTCTCCACGCCAGAAGGAGGTGATGCAGCTTATCAGCCAGTCCCCAGACGTCTTACAGCAGCTGTGCAGTGGAGGAAGAATGGGCTCCATTTGCCCAAATCCAGGCTTGACACGGGCTCAAGTACGTACCTGGAAGTCCTCTGCTTCATCAGTGGAAACCAGTAGTATTCTGTGTCCCCTGGAAGAGCCCCCCCACCCAACAAAAAAAAATTCAGTAATCTTTTCAGATTTGGAGTTCTGCCTTTCTAAACTGGGTCAGAAGACACAGGCCCCTGAGGCAACCTTTCCCCCACCCCACCCCCATTTGCCGGCTCTTCTGACTGGCCGAGAGTTTTTGGCAGAGGTGGCTCATCTCCAGTCTGGCTGCCTGACAGCCTTCAGGTGTGCCGTGCTGTGCATGCAAACCTGGCTGGGAGGCCCTGAATTATTCTTGGCCTCACAAGTCAAAGCACCGACAACATGTGTGTCTAAGGGGGAAGGGGCAATACAGTCATAACCAGCAGGGCGCAGCTTTACCAGAGAGCTCACCACAAAACAGTGGAAACAGAATTAACTGGGGGGGGGGGGAGCTCAGGTGACCAGCAGCAAACAGGGAAACGAAAGAAACTTCACCTGAAACTGTCCTTTCAGATTGGCAGGTGTTTTAAAGTCCCCTTTTAGAACCTGCACAAGGAACAAAAAGTAGGGTCAAGTGCAAGCAAGAGATCCCTGCTGTCCAAATAACAGGAAAAGAACCCTTTCTTTTCAGATGTGACAGTCTGCAGAAAAACATCTTAGCAAAGAAGAAGGCCCTATCAATGAGATCTTGGCAATCAGCCTTGCTGATAAAGGTGCCCTAAGCCACACTTCATATAAATAAACAGTGCAACTGAGTACAGTTTGAGCACTGATTAAACTCCAACTTCCTGGCTGGCACCAGAGATGGCAGCATTCTATCTCCCCGGCCCCCCTAGACTTTGTGCCAGCGCCACAGGAGCCCCTCTCCAGTGAACCAGCCAGCGGGCAGAGAAACCCTTTCTACTGCCAGCTTCTCTTCCATCAGGTTCGGCCACTTGAAACGTACACATCCCAGAGAACTTTTCCTGCTCGCTGAGGCCGATCTTGATTACTTCCTTGTCTGAACAATAAGGACTCTTTGCTGTAATTTATTATCAATAAAAAGAGACTTTCAAAGAGGCCGTAGGCGGCAAGGGACGCCACCTGCTCCAGCCAGAGAGTTGCTCAGTTCCAAGATCAGCTCAGAGCCAGCCGTCAATGAATGCAGCACTCACCCTGTGGGTGTTGTTTATCACCAGGGGGTCCGGGTGTCCGTAGTTGGGGGGGTTTGCATACGGGTCGTAGCCCAGCTTGGCCAGCATGGGGGCAATGTGGCCCATGTCCTGCAGCACGTCCCCCGGAATATGCCCCAGCCACTTGCTCAAGGCCTCTGTGTTGACAGGCTTGATCACCTGGTCTGTGGATCGCTCAATCCTGCACAAATACAGGGGGGCATCAGAAGCAGACAGACACGATCACTTCAGCAAGGCCCCTTTTCCCAGGCTGCCCTGAAGGGCGAACTCACAAGCCACCGTTGCATTCCCCTCTCCCTTGAGCTCTCCCTGGGTCCCTGGCAGGTGGCACGGAGTTATTTTTCAAGAGGGGAGGTTTTTTCGAACAAGTGAGAGCACCACGGCACCACGTTCATCTGACAAAGGGGGGAAACCGAGCACCCTGTTTCCAATAGTGGCCATCCAGGAGCCTCCAAGAATGGAGTGCAGATCGCGGCCAACCACCATTTGAGCACGGAGGCTCCACGGCCCAATCAAGGGTCATGCCGTCGCGGGGCCTCTCTGTCACACACTGGAATTCTTTCTCGAAACCATCCAAGTCTGGAGACAGACAACAGTTGAAGGTAACTCGGTATACCAGAAGCATTGACAGCCGTGGGCCCGTGCCTTGGGCCCCACTGTGACCTCTGTCCCCCTTGTTTGTGGCACACTTCTAAAACTCCCCTCCAGAACTTCTCAAAACAACAGTACGCAAGCCTCAGATTCAAATTAGGACTAATAAAAGGAAACACTTCTTCACACAACGTGTGATTGGTGTTTGGAATATGCTGCCACAGGAGGTGGTGATGGCCACTCACCTGGATAGCTTTAAAAGGGGCTTGGACAGATTTATGGAGGAGAAGTCGATCTCTGGCTACCAATCTTGATCCTCTTTGATCTGAGATTGCAAATTCCTTAACAGTCCAGGTGCTCAAGAGCAGCAGCAGCAGAAGGCCATTGCTTTCCCATCCTGCATGGGAGCTCCCAAAGGCACCTGGTGGGCCACTGCGAGTAGCAGAGTGCTGGACTAGATGGACTCTGGTCTGATCCAGCAGGCCAGTTCTTATGTTCTTAAATGCCAGAAGGCCACGGCAGCCAACTATAGTTCCCAGCAGACAGCGATACTCTGCTTCCTCGCTGCCTGCTCCATTTGGGAAGTGCTTCCAAAGGTGGAGAAATTGACCAGGCAGGTGTGGCACACAGGCCACCTGTAGCATTTCTTTGCTCCAGCCTACAATGCTGAGATGGCAGACCCGTCCAAGATGCGATCCAGCACCACCTTGAACTCTCTCTGTTGCTGGCAGTTACTCTGAAAAGCTGTTTCTCCTCTGGCTGCTTTCCATGCTGGCCGCCAAAACCAAAGGGATGGTGAGCCCCACGCTAGCCACTGTGCTCGCAGCCCTTCTTCAATGGCCTCTCCCCCTCCACTAACCTGAACCCGTGCCATCCCCCCCTCCACCGCACAGCACACACACACGCACTCACTTGGAAAGTGAGACTCCTCCGGGCTTCCCAATCAGCTCCTCGTGGTGCAGGACAGCGTCACTCCAGGCGATGTCCAGGAAGTCCATGATGGCCCGCATGGATTTGTGGGGGTGCAGCACCAGCTGCTCGTAGTAGACGGGGAGGCAGCGCGCACGGCCGATCTCCTGGCACTGGGAGTACATAACCTCGATGGCCTTGTTCCACTTGGTCAGGCAGTCCCGGTAACTGCTGAGGTCAAAGCCCGCAATGGTGACCTTCCGGGTGATCATGGAATGGACGGAGGCCCGGCCGTCGCGCACCATCAGGAGGAACTTGGAATTGGGAAAGAGTCGAGACAGGTAGATGGAGGACTTGAGGGTGAAGGGATCTTTGTTGCACAGGTACCTGGCTGGCTCCCCGTGCTTCGCAATCACCTCCAGGATAAAGGCCTGCATGGCGGCGTCCAGAACCTGGTCCGTCACTCCGGCTTCATCCAGGCGTATTTTCTCCCGCCCGGATTTGGACCAGGCCTGCCGCATGGCCAACACGCGGGGGATGATGCGAGTCTCCTCTCCACAGCGCACCTCCGGGTGAGCGTCCAGCATGGCCCGCATGAGGGTGGTCCCGCTCCGAGGAACTCCCCCGATGAAGATCAGAGGCATCTCTTTGCTGTACCGGTACTCGACCCGGTTGGAGTCCAGCATCACCAGCTCCTCGTTCTCCGGCCGCATCAGGCCGCGCTGGCTGGAGCCCTGGCCCAGGATTTGCTGGCACTGCAGCATCTGCTGGCCCAGGTGTACCGACACCATCAGAGCAATGGCAAAGCCCACCCCCAGCAGTACCCGCTTCATGGTCACCCGCATCCTCTCCCCATCCAGAGGGGCTCAGGAACACGCGGGCTTCGCTCTGCTTTCAGCTGCCAGATAGGAGGCCCAGCCAACGACCATCTGCCAAGACAAAAAGCACCAACATGACAAGGCAGGGCCAGAAAGGGAGCTGCTTGTAGAATCCGCATCCACTTGTTCCTGACCTGAATACCTTCAGACCTTGCAGGACGAGAAGGATGCTGCCGTGAGACACGGCGGTCCATGGAAGTCAGTGGGGTTAGAAAGGGGCCACTCTAAAGCTATCCCACCAGCGGCCCCTGCCCATTTCAGCTTAAGCACAGTGGATGTGGGCCTGAGTGGCCATATGCACCATGCCTGGCTGAGCTTCAAAGCACAGAGTTGATCTTTATGCCCCACGCAAATCTGTGCATTTTGGCACACTTGTACGAAACAGAAGCTCCAAATATACACAGTCAACTGCTGTTTGAATTCAGCCCAGAATTCCAAAGCTACGAACCAGCATTTTCAAATACTTATTTTAAAAGAAACAGGAACTCTGTCTCACCCAACAACTTAAAAAAAAAAACACCACCATTTTCTTCACACCAACAGCTGTTAGCTCACTTGAGTCAAGTAAGATGCAAGGGGGGGAAGATGTCTCCACAAGGGCAACCCCAAAACAGCCCTTGGAGGGGAAGGAGGAGACTTGTGCATCTTCTAGGTCACAGAGATGGCACCACTCAGCCTCTGCTATCGGGACCAGCCCAAAGACAGTCCAGAGAATTACATCGAGGCTTCATTCAGCCTGGGGGTGGGCGGGTCAGGAATTGTTGTTCTAATGTGAAACTGGTGCACTATGTGGATTGCTTCAGCTCAGGGAAGAGGGCCCCAGTCCACTTTAAGAAGACCAACTCAAGATATTGCAAATCATAGAGTTGGAAGAGACCACACGGGCCATCCGGTCCAGCCCCCCGCCATTCAGAAGCACACAATCAAAGCATTCCCGACATATGTTCCTCCAGCCTCTGTTTGAAAACCTCCAAAGAAGGAGACAGCACTGACTCTCCGAGGCAGTGAATTCCACTGTTGAACAGCCCTGATGGTCAGGAAGTTCTTCCCTTCTTATCCTTTGGGTCAAGGGTACCCCCAGCAAACCCCTCCCCCCATGAATTTTCCTCTGGGGCTTTAATGCCAATAACCAGCAAGTTTTAATTGGTGTCCTGCAGCTATGAACGTGATCAAATATTAATGGCACGTGAAGGCGGAAAGAATGCAAGACCATCAATTATTCATTAACCCACCGCCAATATATGTCAGAAGAACCCATTACGGCGACACTCACCTTGCCCTGGGAAGTTCATTTTGCTGCTCAACACTCGCTTGGCTCAGAAACCGAGACGGGAGAGAAATCCTGGAGAAGGAACAGAAGGGAAAAACCACAAGGTCAGGTGCTGGCTCAGCAGGCCGGCTGATCTACCGAGGAATGGCTCAGAGAAAAATCTCCTCTTGTTCTTCACGTAACTTCCCTACCTCCATCCCGTTTCTCCGAATATAAGACATCCCCTGAAAATAAGACTAGTAGAGGTTTTGCTGAAGTGCAAAATATAAGGCATCCCCCGAAAGCAAGACGTAGCAAAGCTTTTGTTTGGAAGCATGCCCGACGAACAGAACTCAGAAAAAGAAGACATCCCCTAAAAATAAGACATCGCACATCTTTGGGAGCAAAAATTAATATAAGACACTGTCTTATATTCGGGGAAACACGGTATTAATGTTTCTCTGGGCAGATCTTTAACTTCTGTTTACAATTTCCTGAGCAACTGAATTAACATGGCACTGCATTGACCAGATATCCAGGGCCCCAGCAGCAGCTGAAACAGCATGTCTGTGGCCAAAGAGGAGGCAGAACAAAACAGGGGCTCCCAAAGCATTGTGCCAGAGATGGCCACAATGTGCCAGGGCGAGATTCTCTCGTCCAGGACAGCTTGGGCACCAGTCACATTTTGCCAAGGGAACTATAAGGTCGCTCTGAAAGCCCCTTGGTCCCCAGATGGGCCCCGCCAGCGGTTTTCTGGATTTGCTCTGCTAACCTCTAGTACAGGAGGCCGCTCGGCCGCTCACCCCCCACCTTGGCACCCACAGGAGGTCCTGAACCAGCCGGAGCCACTTCACCACACAGCTGACTACACAAGTGGCACAACTATACTGGCCTTGTCTATGAAACCAGCCAACCACCACCCTTGGTGGGGCAGGTCCATTGGAAGGCAGGGCTGGGGGCGGGGGACACACAAAATTTGGGCAGCGGGGGGGGGGGGGGCAAGCCAACTGAAGAGGCCCTGGAGCCAGCATCATGCTGCATCCAACACTTGTGACGCTGTTCTCCTGCCTGAGAGCGCGTCGTCACCCAGCAACCGTCCTTGGTGGACTGGGGAAGACACAACACATGGCTTAAAAGCTCTCTGGCCAACATGAACGCCACCTGGCTCAGGGTGTTCGCTTCATTTCTGGGGCGAGGGGGCCACTTTTCAAACGGTATTTTTGGATGCGTTCTGCCTGCCACAGAAGGAGACTTTCGGCTTCTACTGTAAATAGCACTGGGGAGGGGCGGGGGTGTCTCACGTGGGCCAGGACATGCCCACGCCTTTCAGTTTTGGCCCTAGAATTCCCAAAGCCCCCCTGAAGCCAATGTTGAGTCTCCTTTCTTTATGCTCTGAGGAGTGACGCCTGCCACATACGACTGTAGACGCACAGTAACAGCCAGACAAGTGATTTGTTTTGTTGTGATATTTGTTTTGGATCAGGGTTACATGGCGGGGGTGGGATCTTTGTTTAGCCCCTCGGTGACTTTCAGCCAGGTCTATGACGAGGACCCCCGCTGTCTGCTCTCACCAGCACCTGCCTTGGGATGAAAAGGGGGGAGACCCAGAAGCCCAGGGGCCTCTTCGGCAGGAGCTGCTGTGTCCGCCCTTTATTTCAGCCAGTGGCAAGTTCCAGGCCCAGCACAGGCCTCCTTCGAAATACGTTGCCATGACAACAGATGGCGGCCATGTTGTGCAAAGCCACTAAGTGCGTGCAGGGGGGCCCCGCCACCCACCCCTCGTGTCACAGGCAATGCAGAACTCCCTGCAAAAGGGGAACTTGGGGATGAAACTACTTCTCTCCTCTTTGCATAAATACAAAATTGAGTCAAACAGCAAATAGATCATAACAGCAAAATAAAATTTTAAATTGCAAACTGTGAGCAAAAAGAGCGGGGAACGCAATTAACGGCACATTTCAATAGAAAGAGATATTGTTCACAAATCTAGTTATATTGCTAATATTATTTATATTACTTTTCAAAAATCAATAAACCAGCTTCCTTTCTAGCTTGGCCACAAAACCAGCTACTGGGTGCAACCTATTGTAGAGAACAAATTCAAAAAAGGTGCTCTGTGCCGCCACATGGAGTAATTTGAATAGTTTCTCATAACGCCACCCCCACCCCCAAACCAAAACCCTGATGCAGCTCAGCTCAACAGTAGGGCTCCCTGGTCCATTCCACACCTTGTGCCACCCCTGGACTAGTGTCCGCTCTGCCCTGCATGCCAGACTATTTGGAAGAAAAACCCCAAGTCACCCGGGAAGGCACACGGGCTGCAGAGCAGCAAAGAGCCAGGAGCCCCCCCGCCCCGATGACCCCCGCCCTCTGAAAAACCACTTTCACGGGTGCAGCCTCAGGATTCCTCTTGAGCTGGTTGCTGGTTGTGAAGGGATTCTGAGGAGGCCGGGGGCCTCTGAGGAGCCCTCCCCACCCACTGGCCCTGAGCCATGCCTGGCTGCCCTTGCCTGAAGAAAGAGGGCCGTCCAGAGACCCAGTGAGGGCCCACCAGGTGCTGCTGCAGAGCCCCCACACGTTTGGGGGCAGTTACCGACTGGGGGGGGGGGGCAGAGAGGGGTTGATGTTCCTTCTCTCGCTCGAACTCCCAAGATGTTTCGGAAATGACAAACTGGAGCAGGATGAAAAAAGCAAGTCTGCTTTTAACAAGCGAAGGGAGAGGAGCAGCCAGGCGCCGCTCAGGGCAGGGATGACCATGCCGAGGAAGGGCCGAAAGCTGGACTCTGGGGCGTTGCTGCCACATCTACAGGGACCCCGGGGTGAAGGTGCAGAGTCAGCAGGGAGGAAGGGGCCTGAAGCCATCGTGGCAGCCTCCTGCTTGGAGGCAGGGCCCCCCGCGCTCCAGCAACAGCCGAGCCCTCCCTCAACCTCTCCCAAAACAGCCAGGCTGGAAGGTGAGCAGGGCCCCCAGTTTCCAGAGCAGCCAGGCCCGAGGAGGAAGCAAGGGCCAGCGCTGCTGGAAATGCTTCAAGATGCAGCAGGAGCTGCTTCCCCTCCATCCCCCCCTCCTGCGGGGCTCTTGCTCCAGCTGCTCAGCAGAGCCGGCTGCCAAAGACCGGAGAGTCCCAGACACGCATTCCTCTCAGATGAAGCAGGTCGTTTGCTAAACACAACAACCGCCACACCACTGTGCACACACACCTGGCACTTGCACACGCTCTGCTGAGGCTGCAAAAGGGCCCTTGCTCGGAACAGGCTTCCTTCCGCCCTCAGCTTCTCTGCAACAGGAAGGAAGGGGGGGGGGGGGGGGTTGAGCAGCGACATGTCTCCAAAGATCTCCACTCGAACCTGCTTCCTCCGCTGCCCGGGCCAGGCGCCCCCCCCCCCCGCCGCGAAGACCCCCGGCCTGGCCCACCAGCAGCAGCAGCAGCAGCAGCCCCTGCCCAAGCGCACGGACGGGCGCGCACAGGCGCGGCTCTCCTGCCCACGCAGCATCCGCCGGGCATCTCAGCGCGACGCTGGCAGTCCCGGCGGGGGGGGGGGGGGGGGCGCAGAGGCGGCCACGCGTCCCGGTGGCTCCAAAAGACACGCTGCAGGAGGGGGGGGGGTCCACGTGTGGCTGTGAGTCGTGGTCACCACGCGGGAGGGGCCTCCACGGGGAGAGGCAGTCGGGCTGGGAGGCTGGTGGGCCGCGGCAACGGCTCCGGTGCGGTTGGCAACGGGACCCCCCCCCCCCCGCAAAGCCCCCCGCCCGCTCCCAGGGCCTGGAGCCGCCGAGAGAGAGAGAGAGAGAGAGAGAGAGAGAGAGAGAGAGAGAGAGAGAGAAGGCGCCTCTGCTGCCCCCCCCCCGCCGTCTCCCCCCCTTCTCTCTCTCTCTCTCTCTCGGGCGGGGGGGGGGGCGGCCGCACTGACTCACCGGCGGGCTCGGCCACGGCGGTCCTGGGCGCTCCGCGTCACGCGCACGGCCCTCCTGCCGGCCAGCCACGGCCACAGCCAGCCAGCCTGGAGGCGCGGCGGCGGCGGCGGCGGCGGCGGGAGGGTTCCGCCCCCGAGTGGGCAGGGGCCGCCTGCCCGGTGCCGCCTGGCGCTGGTGGACCGACCGCCTCCCGCCCTCCCGCGCCCCCTCCCGCAGCGGAAGGAAGGAAGGAGGGGGGGGGGGGGCGCCGCCGCTTCAGCCCGGAGATTCCGCCGCGGGGACGAGCCGGAGGAGGCGGCGCTTCCTCGCATCCCCCCTCCCCCCGGGGGTGCTGGTCGGTGCTCGGTCCTGCGCGCGCGCACAGCCCCCCCCCCCGCTCGGAGGAAGCCGCCCCCCCCCCCGGCTCATCCACCGATCCGGCAGAGCAGCTTGGCTGGCCCTGCGCTGCGTGCCCCCCACCCCCCGCCTCGGGATCCCGCTCTCGGGCAGCCTCCCGGCCGTGCCGCCCTCCTGGGCTTTGCCCCCCGCCCCCTCCCCACAAGACTTCTCTCCAGCGCCCAGGCCGGCCCGGTGGGCTTTCGGAGCTGGACACCGGGAAACGGCGCGGACTCCGACGGAGGACAGCCCTTGTTGCCCACTGGCACGACTTGGTCGCCCGCAGGGAACAACAGCGCGAAGCATTTATCCCCCCCCCCCCCAATGATTCCCAGGCAGGCGGCCCTCCGAGCAGAAACCTGTATGTGGGGGTCCGGGGCTGGCATTTTCCCCAGACATGCGGGAGGTGGGCCGTGATTGGCCCCTGCTGCTGCCCCCCCCTTTGGGTCCCCAGGCCCTGGGGCTGCCTTTGAGGGTTCTCTCGGGGCCGCTGCTGTCTGTGGTACCTGTATGGCATCTGGGGCAGATGAAGGGGCTGCTGGAAGCACAGAGGGGATGATGAACTCTGCTGGGCTCAGAAGCCGGCCCCTCTCCCCCTAAGAGGGGTGAAAAGTGTGCCTGGAGGGGGGCCCCCGACCTTTGACTCCCGGTTCCAGGTGACCAAGAGAGTAGAGCTTGACAAGAGGCCTGCGGGATCAGACCAGCCTTCCGTCTCACCCAGTGGCTACAACACAGTTCCTCTGGAGGGCCAACGACGCCTTCCCCTGATGCTGCTGCCTCCTGGCACTGGGGCTCTGAGGCTGACTGCCCCTGAATGTGGAGGTTCCCTTCGTCAGTGTGGCTAGCGGCACGGGTAGATTTTGCCCTGCATGGATCTGTCATGACACAGACTGTGTTGTAACTCACTGGAAAGGGAGAGGCACTTTGTACTTGCTCAGAGGAACCCAGGCAAAAGCAAGTGTGTTTGCTTGCTTGTGCTCACAGCATCCAAAGTGGAGTCCTGAGGATCAAGTGAGCTACAGTTGTTCTGTGTTTCATAAGAAGTTAGAGCAGCGTGTTCTCTTCCTCTGACAGGAAACTGAGAGGCCATTTACCTCTGGAAAAGAAGAGAGGGAAGGAAGGAAGAAGCAGCTGAAACTGAGGCCTCTAAAGCTCATGGTCTGATTAGATAGCACAACACACACACCCCCCCACACACACACACGTCCCTTGTCTTCAAGATGCCTGAGTTGGGAGGTGGTTTAAACAGCCACGAGGAGGAGCAGGGACTTTTCTAGTGGTGGCCCTAATTTTGGGAGTGCCACTCAAATGAGGTCCGCCAGGGGGTTAGAACAGGACTTCCAAAAGCCCTGCGGGAGGGGGCGGGTCCATCTAGTCCAGCCTCCAAAAGCTCCTGAAAACGACTCAGCCGCACAAAGTAGAAGTTGGCCCGGCTGGGCATCTTGCTCTCCAGGCAGAAAAACCCAACAGCCCCCTTTTAAAAACAACGCAGACGTGTCCGTGTGCCTTCCACTGTCTGTCCCAACCACTGAAAGGGCGTGCCCGTGCTTGTCTAGGTTTATGGAGACATTTTTGCCTTGCAGGGTCGGTGTACACTTTTTTTGTGTGTGCTTTTAAAAACAAGAAAAGGTCTCATGCAGCCTTGTGCCGAGAAGGGAATACTTACAGATGTGTGAGGATTGCCACATGTAGCAAAATTATATTTTAATTCAAACAGGAGCTATTTTTCAAACAGTGAGGCTCCTGTGGCCATTTTTCCCTACTTGCATGGGGGGGGGGATTTGGCACCAGAAGGAAGAAGAAGAAGAGTTTGGATCTATATCCCCCCTTTCTCTCCTGCAGGAGACTCAAAGGGGCTGACAATCTCCTTGCCCTTCCCCCCTCACAACAAACACCCTGTGAGGTAGGTGGGGCTAAGAGAGCTCTGAAGAACTGTGACTAGCCCAAGGTCACCCAGCTGGCGTGTGTGGGAGTGCACAAGCTAATCTAGTTCCCCAGATAAACCTCAACAACTCAAGCGGCAGAGCGGGGAATCAAACCCGGTTCCTCCAGATTAGAATGCACCTGCTCTTAACCACTACGCCACTGCTGGAGGAGGGCAGGGTTGGGCTGGCTCTCCAACCACTTGTCAGGCCAGAGGCTGTGAGGGGCCCGGGAACAGGAGCCACAGGTAGAAGGTCTGGGGCTGGGCTGGGCTGGGGCTGCCTGTGCCATCTACCCTCCCAGCTGGCCCCCCGCCCCCTGCATTGCTTGGCCTGCCAGTTAACCTTTTTTGCTCTTGATGTCTTTGCTCTGCCTTGTTTTTATGTATTTTATTGATTTTTAATTTTTTTTATTTAAAACATTTCATAGTTGCCTTCCATATAAATGAAATTATTATAACCACATACACACATAAAAGATCACAGTTTAAAATCTCCACAGTTAGGACCAACAATAAATACAAACTAATTCAGTCAAATACAGTCCTAAATAAAACTTAATTTGTTTTTATTCTCTTGGTTTTGTTGCGTTGTTTTACTTGTGGGGTGCCACAAGCAAGTCTGGAGAGGCAGGATAGAAATTTTTATCTGTACACCGCCCTGAGCCCTTCAGGGATAGGGCGGTATACTAAATTTAATAAATAATACTAATAAAAAAATTTCAGTCTCTGGGGAAATGGTTTGGCGTTCACAGTCGAGGTGTCTTATGTGGGGTGCTGCTTAGCTGGAAACTTGGGGTGTCACTAAAACCCTCTTATTTAGAGCAGGTTCCTAACAGTTAAAAAATTCATCCTGCTTTCCTTGAACAAAGGCATATTGAACGTGCAGAGATTAAAAAGCTAACCGGCTTGCTTGGACAAAGGCAGGGAGGTAGCAAGACAGCCTTTGATTTGTTAACCAGCATGTCTATCAAACACTGTTGAGGCAGGCGGCTGTTTGGCACAAGCTGCTGGAGAAAGCTGCAGTTGCTCCTGATGTGCATGCCTGTTTGCCTGACCCTGGAGCCGATGCGTGCAGAATGTTCAACTGGCTCAGCTGACAAGCAGCGCCCTCCCCTCCCCTCCCCTCCTGATCACCAACTGGCAGTGAGGGAGGAGAGGGAAAGGGACGGATGCCTGCAGTGCTGTCTCCTTCCCCAAATAACAACCTCCTGTCCAAATCCAGCGTCTTTCCCCAGCACAAATGAAAGGCCCATTCTGCACCGTTTGATAGAAATCTCTGCAATAGTAATTAACCCCAGAACCAAGTCACTTCTGGGAGTTGTAGTCCATGAGTTCGTAACTGTGCCTCCCAGAATGTTTTGCGAGGCAGAGGAACCTCTCCTGGGCCACTCTTGTGTGTTCAGGCCGGCAGTGGCTCTCCAGAGTCTAGGTCTTCCACACACCCACTGCCCAAGCAACTTAGTGGGAGATGCCAGGGCTAAAAGTGAGACACGATCCTCTAACAGGCCTGTGCCCGGGCTGACCAACTGAGTAGCTCTCGCCATGATGGGAAGGAGGGAGGGAGGCCATGTGTTGGAGGTCGCAATGCCTAATGTGCAAAGGAACTGAGAAGAAGACACAGCAGGGGCCAGCAAGAGGTCAGCTAGAGAGGGCTGTAAAATTAGCAACCCCTCCGCCCTTTTGCGTCACCTCTTGTCTGTCCTTAGACTGACACTCTGCACTCTAATATCGTGCTTCTTCTCATTAGAGCAGAGACTCTTCCTAGCTAGCAAGATAGCAGCTAGCTCTCCCTCCCTCTTTCCTATCCTAAATGTAATTCCTAATAAACATTTACCTTTTGCCCTTTTCATCAGTGTGTTAGCCACTTCTCTGTGTGGCAGACTCCAACAATGTTGTTATGGGCCCAGGACAATTGCACTGATTAAAAGACAAAGGTAACTTTTGCCCCAGACTCAGATAGCCCAGCAGGAACAAAGGCCACAGGCAGAGAAGGTGGCCGTCCCCTGTGGAGGGAGGTACGGCACTTGCATAGACCTGTTAACAGATTCAAATTTCTCCACGTGGAGATTGGGAATGAAAGCCAACTTACAGCATGAAAACGTACGAAACTTTCTTTCAACCCCAAAGCCAGACTGGCCAGATGAGAAATGGACCAAAATAAACTCAAAAGTCAGAGGTGTTATTGCATCAACTTTATCAGACCAATTGTTAACCGAGATTGATGCTTTCGATACAGCAGCTGAAATTTGGGAGGAGTTAGAAAAATGTTTGGGAATCTCAAACAGCAGTGATGTTACTGCAGTATCAGCTACTTGAGAAATGTTTGTCTGAAGGGAATGATTTGTATCAACATATTAATGAGATGCTGCAGCTAACTGACCAGCAGAAGTTAGCCAGAAAGATTTTAGAAGGTGATGACTTAATTCTATACTTGTTGATTTCGTTTCCAAACAGCTACAAGAGCATCGTAACTGTAATAGAGAGTAAAGAAAGCTTAACTTTGGCACAAGTTATTAATGAACTGAGAGATGAGTGCCCATGGAGAGTTTGCTCAAACCACAAATGACTTACGAGCATTAGCTATATGCAACAAGGGGTCTTTACAATGCCACGCATGCGAGAAAATGGGTCATTTTGCAAGTCAGTGGCCAGACCACCCTGAGGGTCCACAGAGTTGGTGCCATAAAAGCTGCCTGCATGGTTCCCCTCAGGGGCTCATTCCGCACATGCAGAATAATGCACTTTCAAACTGCTTTCAGTGCTCTTTGAAGTTGTGCGGAATAGCAAAATCCACTTGCAAACAGTTGTGAAAGTGGTTTGAAAACGCATTGTTTTGCGTGTGCGGAAGGGGCCAGAGAGTGGGACTGAAGGCAGGCAGACTCCATCTAAGAAGTCTTTTGGAGTGAAAGCTGAAGAAATAAAATGAAATGCTTGAATCTTAGAAGTGGAAGTAGTAATCACCTTTTTGGTGATAAAAGCTAGTTTGAGCACTTGGATGAAAATAAATGGAAGACACTCTACATTGCGAATGATGAAAACATTACAGCAGGAGGAATTAAAAGCCTGCCCATAAAATGCACTCTTGCAAGAGGAGCTGTGAGAGAAATAACTATTAAAGATGGTTTGTATGTGCCCTCGCTTGCAAATAATCTGATTTCTATAAGTACTTTAACAGAGAAAGGCTATTCAGTGTCCTTTGATGATGCACATTTAATTTTTGATGGCTCAGAATTAGTGGCCCAAGGAGCTAAGCAAAATGGGCTGTATAGTCTGGATTTATGTACAGAGAAAGTGAATCTTGTTCAGAAATGTTTAAACTTGTGGCACAGATGCTTTGGCCACAGATCAATTGAACCAATGAAACAACTTCAGAGCCAGACTTTAACGAAGAATATGCAAATTGCTAACTGCTTTCAGCAAACGGAGAATTATGAAACTTGCCTTAAAGCAAAGGGTATCAGACTGAGGCCCTTTCCGCACAGCAAATATAAAGCAGGGCAGGTGGGATACATGAACCCTGTCACAGCCCTGGACCCTTTGCATGGCTGGGCATCCATTGGTCAGTGAGCACATTGGCCAGGATGTGCACCTTTGCACAAAGGCGCTTTTTTCCCACCCACCTCCCTGTGCTGTGTAGCTACAAAGCCTGGCAGGCAATGGACCTCCACAGCCTTGCTGCTGTCCCTGTGCCCCTCCATAGCTACGCAGCAGAGAGACAGGGGCCAAAGCAAAAGGGAAGTGTGGCCAAGTAACGTGCTTCTTGGGGCAACTGTTGGCTCAGCTGCGGCTGCAATCCACATTAAAACAAAAGAATGGCAGATAATGTGAATCTTGAAAACCCCGGGGGGGGGGGGGCACAGAGCAGACTCAGGACAGATAACCCATCCCCCACCCCCCCCACCCCGGTCATGGCCACCTTTCCTTCTGTCTGCTCAGCCTGCCCCCCCTCTCTCTTCCCCAAGCAAAACCAGACACTGCCAAATGGTGAGAAGTGATTTCTGTTTGGAGAAGTTGGCCGATATGTTCACTTCCTTCCCTTGGCAGAGCACAGAGAATGATTTTTCAGCAACGTCCGGCAAGCTCTGAAGGCAGGCCGGGGCTGTAAGAGACTTCACTTCGTGGCCGGCTGGAATTCCACTCCTGCTGAGAACAAATTTGCCAGCTCATTCTGCCTGGTAGCTTTGAGGAGGTGGTTTTAAACAAACGTGTAATATCTGGGAGACTGTGGTTCTTCCTGGTTTTATATGGCGTAAGCCAAAAAGCACAGCTCCCTGCCCCAAGGAGTTTACACTTTCAAAGCGGGAGGCCATCTGGCACAATGAGTCAGGTTCTGGCAGGCAGCTTCAACCCAAACATTGACAGAGCTATTAAATGGGGCCTTTGTAACTGCTGCTCATTAAAAGTTATTGAACATTCCACTTCTAGGCATGTTTACTTAGAAGACGGCCTCGCCAAATCCCAGATGGTAGCTTGCCAGTCCTGATAAAAAATTTTTTAGTAGATCTGGTGTTGTGGGTTTTCAGGCTGTGTGGCCATGGTCTGGTAGTTTTTGCTCCTAACATTTCCTCTAATGTGGCAAGAAGAGAAACACGTCTTATCATGATATGCCTGTGAAGGTGTCAGTTTTAGATGCAGGTGAAACATTAGGAGCAGAAACCATCAGACCACGGACACACAGCCTGGAAAACACGCAGTTGAGTCCAGGTATTGAAGCCTTTGACAATACATTTTGGTAGATTGATTTTTCAAATAATGCTAACTATATCTTCATGTTACCAAACCTCAGTAATGGACTTCTGGTATCTCAACTAGAACTTCAGTATGTTATGGCTGCATTTGAGATCAACACATTTTCATTTGATTAACTGTCTGCCTTTAGTCGATGAGTTTGTTAATACAGTTATGACCGCAGAACAATTCCTTCGACTTCCTCCGGCCCTTAACAAGTGCGCTGCAGCAGCGAACCTGTGACTGACCTGACTTTCTTGGCCCTCTGTGGATTCTTGCTGTCTTTCTTTAGTGATAGAAGCTCTTCTGTTTCAGATTTCTAAGGCTAGTAGTGAAGGACCTGCCGAAGGTGGGCGTGTGTTGCTGTTTGCATGCCTGCGGCTCTTGCTGCCTTGTGTGTCTTGCATTTCGTAGTGGTCTGTCAAGAGCTCATTGTCCTCTCTCTCTCTCTCTCTCTCTCTCTCTCTGTGTGTGTGTGTGTGTGTGTGTGTGTGACCCACGCGAGGATGCAATTCCAGAGGCCATCTGTTTCCATAACGTCACCAGACTTTTTACAAAGTTTCCTTTGTAAAGGTTGTCACCCACTCTGTGTGTGCTCCGGCACTCGTTTCATAGCTTCTGGCCCTATGCAGGGTGACAGCAATTCCTGGCACAGAAAGGCAGAGGCTGGAGCTCCAGTTCTGGCTTTTAACAAAATTGGTGATGTGTGGTTACTTTGCCCCTGCAGGAAACGAGAGAACCCCGTGAAGTCCTCCTTTGGGGAGCGTTGCCTCTGGAGGAGCAGGAGTCCTCAGCAAGAGTCCCCAGCCTGCAGGAAGAGGCTTTGCCATGCTTGGGTGCCCCATAGGAGAAGACCCTGTAGGGAAGATAGGGCTGGGAGAAAGAAAGTGGGGTAGTGGCCATGATCCCAGGAAGCCTGGTTCTTTAGGGTCTGCTTGCTTAATCCCAAGCTTTTCCCCTTTGGGCACAGACGACAGCTAGGAAACCGTGTGTGTATCAGGTGCTCATCACTGTTTGCAGGCTCCGGCCAGGGACAATCTAGGTGGATGAATAACGAGATGAAGAACTGGCTTTGCAGGTGGGGCTGCCAGGAACATTGTGGTTTCTTGGAGCATGATCTGAGATTTCATGAAGATGAATTATTACTGGCAAGGGTTGGGTTACGCCCAGTGTTGGGATTCAAATCATTTAACCACTGGTTGCATACAAGTACCACTTTAACAACCGGTTCTGCCGAAGTGGTGCGAACCTCCTGCTGAATCCCGTCACTGGTTACACCTCACGGATGTAGGTAGGAACATTTTTGCTAAGAGTCTCAGCGACCTGATCAGGAGGGCTTTCAACTGAGTAATGTGGGAGGGAGACAGCGAGCAAATAGTTCCAGAATCCAACACTGGGAGGGAAAAAACCCTGAAATAAGCAGCCAGTGGAAACGAACCGTGGCCTTAGATGTCTCTACATGCTCAGTGCAAGGGAAATATGAACTAGAACTCTTAACATGGCAAAGCAAATATGATATCATAGGCATTACTGAAACCTGGTGGGATGAGTCTCATGACTGGAATGTTATAGTTGAGGAGTATAACCAAGTTCAGAGAAACAGACCAACAAGGAAAGGAGAAGGAGTAGCACTACATGTCAGGAATGATCACACCTGTGAGAAAAGTCCATGTCTTTAATCCTGTAAGCCAGGTTAAGAGCATCTGGGTAAAAATTAAGAGGGAGAAAGGCAACAGTGATCTCAGTGTGGCGGTCTATTACAGACAGTGAGGGTTGTCCAACACTGGGATACGCTGCCTTGGAATGTGATGGAGTCTCCTTCTCTGGAGGTCTTTAAACAGAGGTTGGATGGCCAGCTGTCAGGAGTTATTGGACTGTGTATTCCTGCATCGCAGTGGGTTGGCCTGGATGATGCTTGTGGCCTCTTCAAACTCTATAATTCTGTGATTCTATCATGACGAAAAAAGCTGTGGATGTTTGAATGTTGTGGTGCAAACTGTGGCCGTAGACATGATATATTATTTGATGGAGAGTTTGCTTTGACCGACTGCAGAAACCCTGAGGATCCGCATGGATCCATGCCTCCGAACCATGTCTGCACTGCGGGGCTTCATCACTCTATGAGTGTGTTTTTGAGGTGCAGTGTGTGGTTATGGACATGATATGGGAGTTGATGGTAAATTTTGGGCAACATATTGCTAAAATCCTGAGGATCCAGGAGGATCCATGATTCAGAGTCATTTGTGCGGCACTGCGGTGGCATGGAATCATGGACCTGTGGTTTTTTTTGGTGCAGGCTGTGGCCACTGACATGATATATGATTCAATAGTGATTTAGAGGTGGCCCAGACAGTGCAAAAACACTGAGGATCCGGGAGGATCCACGGTATGGAACCACTTTTTGTATGTGCCATTATGTTGCCACCTAGTTGCGGATCTGTGATTCTTGAAGTGCAAGCAGCGAGCATGGACATTATATGTGACTTGATGGTGATTTTGGGGTGACCTAATTAAAAAATCATGAGGATCCATGAAGATCCGGGCTTTGTAGCCACGTTTTGGCACCACTGTGGCACATCAGATCCATGAATCTTGTGTTCAGATCTGTGGCTAGGGACGTGCCCTGTGATCAGATGGTCATTTTGGGGTGCCAAAACCACGAGGATCAATGAGGATCCGTGCTTTTTTCAACCATGTTTTTGTGCCACGATGGTGGCACCACAAAGCGTTAGATGAGTGATTTTTGTGGTTCTGCGTATTGTCGAAAACCTGCTCGACAGCATCATGGTGGTTTTCATTTCATTTCATAAAAATCAAGTGAATTCATGAGCGTCCGTTTGAAGCCACCCGGGTCCGGCGTTTGCGTAGCGCCCGCATTTAGCGCTGTGTCCTTCTGTCCGCCTGGAAAGGGATGCAGCAGAGGCGTCTGGGCAGCAGAGGGCGCCCGTGGCCAAGGAATGCCGCTGCGCCGGTCGCCCAGGAGGGCCCGCGGGTGGCGAAGAAGGGGAGAGAGAGGCCGGGGGGTGGGTCCCTGGTGGGGGGTCAGGAAGACCATGATGTCCAGTGAGCAGAGACAGGCGGGAGATGTGCCCTTTCCAAGCCCAGTGCGGGGGGGGGGGGGGCTCGAGGTCAGGGTTCTTCTTGCACAGGAATCTGCCAGGATGGCATTCCCAGAAGGCAGCCAGTCAGCCAGTGACGTTCCCTGAACAATCCTGCGAGGTCGGTTAAGCTGAGAGACAGCCAGTGACTTGCACTTTGCCACCAAGTGAGCGTTGTGACGGATGACGGTGGCCTTGGAGGCCCCTCCCGGTCCAGGGGTCCTACTTGATTCTTGCTCTCTGCTCCATCTACATGATAAGGACATGGCCAATCAGGAGTGGGCAGGGTGGGGGCGGCAGAATCACCTGCCTGGAGGCTCATATCACCCACCCTGGAGCATCTTCTGGAAGCTTCCTTCTGCACTCTGCTTTGGGGGCTGGAGGCTCATGTCAGACTTCCCTTCCTCTTGCACCGGAGGAAAGCTCCATGCATGATGGGCGGAAACCTCTGTGATTGATATGCCTTATCTGCGAGAGCCCACCTGCCATCCAGACTAGGTCAGGATGATCACTTGGCCAGAGGCTGCGCTTGACCACTTGGTGATCTTGGCCCACCCCTTTTAGCTGGGGACGCCCTTCTCCCTCCCTCTGGCGCTTTGGAGCTTGCAGCTGGTCTGCCGGGGAGGGGGGCATTTTCTCTGATGCCCACCAAGGTTCTTCCTTAGGAATGGCCCCTGAATGGAGCTTCAGGGCAGGGGGAGAACCAACCGCTGACGAGAGGGGGCGCCCACCCTGCAGCCTGCCCCATTCCGCGTGGTTGCAAAGCGGGGTGGCCAGCCAGCCAGCCAGCCAGCCAGCTATAATGAGATGCTAACTGGATTTTCTGTAATATTGGGGGGAGGAAGGTCAGCAAGGTAAGTCTGCAGTCAGCGCATTGTTATGATCAATCAATAACCTATTTATTTTCCAACACTCCTATTAACCTCCGCCTGCCCAGCCCCATTTCAATTTGAAAAGGCTTTGCGGGAGGCTCTGCTGACTGGACAAGTCTGATGGGAAGGAGAAGGCAGCGCTGACCCGACCCATGAAGGTGGAATCCAATTAGAGCCCTTTTCATTTGGAGATGAATATTTTTACACATGTTGTACATCCTCTCAGCTTGAGAGTTTCGGGCGGCAAAAGAAATGTTGAGCCCCGGCCAGGCACAGGGATTAGAAGGCCGCCATCTTTGAGAGTCGCTCCACAGCATTCTTTCTGACCCGCCTGGAACTCAGGACATCAGGGGAGGCCCGGCTGAGGGGAGACCACGGTCCTCCCAGGTTCAAGACTCTTGGTTAGCAGAGAGCTGTGCTTGAGGACCATCTCCTGTCTACCAGACCATTCTTTTGCCAAGGAGTTCTGATAGCGCCCAGGGCCTGCCTTGCCATTTTATCATAGAATCATAGAGTTGGAATAGACCCCAAAGGCCATCCAGTCCAACCCCCTGCCATGCAGGATCACACAATCAAAGCACTCCCGACATATGTTCATCCAGCCTTTCTTAAAAAACCTTCAAAGAAGGAGGCTCCACCGTCCTCCGAGGCAGTGCATTCCACTGTCCAACAGCCCTGACTGTCAGGAGTTTTTTTCCTGATATTTAGGTGGAATCTCTTTCCCTTCACCTTGAACCCATGACTCCTGGTCCCAGTCTCTGGAGCAGCAGAAAACAAGCTTGCTCCCTCACCAACACGACATCCCTTCAAATATTTAAACATGGCTGTCATGCCACCTCTGAGCCTTCTCTTCACCAAACTAAACATGCCCAGCTCCCCACGTCTCTCCTCGTAGCGCATGGACTCCAGACCTTTGACCATTTTGGTTGCCCTCCTCCGGACCCGTTCCAGCTTGTCAATATCCTTCCTGAATTGCAGTTCCCAGAACTGGACACAATATTCCAGATGAGGTCTGACCAATGCAGAGTATCACTATATCACACGGGCTTAATTGGTGTCAAATGCAGGGTTACCAAAAACTATTTTAGAAGTTCTCTCAGGACTGCTCCAGGACATGCAGAAAAGCAGCACTGGACCTTTCAGACTTTCATGTGTGAAGAAGAGGCGGGTTTGTGCGGCTGCATTTTCCACTGAGGAGTGAAAGGCCTTTGGGGGTGGAGCACATCTGGCCCCAGGATTCAGCACCTCCAGCCAGCCAAAGGTTGTGTTCCAGTTCCAGGGAGTTCCAGGTGTGTCTCCTTTGCACTATGCTGGCCTGGGAACTTCCCAGCTGTGGCCCACTCTTGCAGTGTGAAGAGCATCCCAAATGGTGATCCACCAAGCAGTTGTGCCTTCTGACTGGAGCCCTTCCAAAGCCCCAGGGAAGCTCTTGAGTACAGCCACCTCCGGCCCCAGCAATCCTCACAGCCTCCAAACGATCTTCCTTGCAGTCTTGGGCCTGCCTGGCTGCCACACGGGCAGCTCCCCGAGGAAGGCATTTCATCCTTTTTCACAAACAGCCAATGGTCATCACCCTCCTAGGTTCCAGAACCGAACACATTCCACCAAGTGGAGGCCAATAATAATCCCTCCTCGCTGGTTCTGGTATTGTTTGTTTATATTTGTTTGTGTGTTTTTATTTAATTATTTTATAATTTTTTTAATGGTTCAAATTGTTTAATGTGTTTATGTTCACTGCCACGGAGGCCCTGCCTGGGTGGACGGGCAGCAGCACAGCAAGGGTTGAACTAAATAAATAAAATACAGGATGACTGTCCTAGGGAAGAGTCTCATGCTTCAATAAAGCCTCTCCTGCTTATTTTTTTACACATAAGCAGCTGTTAAGGTCACCAAAGCAGGTCGAACTTTCCTTGCTGGTCAGTTGGCAGCTCTGGTCTTGCTGTCATGTGGCTGAGGGTTCCAAAGGGTAACTATAATTGGTTGCATGAAGAAGTCCCTTCAGCCTTGAACCTCTTTTGATGGAAGAGAGGAGACAGTTTCCCTGCAGACATCCTTCTGCCATGTCCAGGCATCGGGGGCGAGGGTGGTCTTGGCAGCTGGGAGGAGGAAGGGTTCTGGAGCAGAGAGCAGGGCGGTTGGGTGCCCCCTGGGGGATGGATCCAGGTGGGAAACCCCTGGAGATTGAGGGGGTGGGCCCTGTGGGGGGAGAGGGGCCTCCGGGGGGGGGGGGTGGCACTGCCACAGTCCGCCCTCCAAAAGCAGCCATCCCCTCCAGGGGAACACCTGGTCTCTGTACTTTGGAGATGAGCCGTAATTCCAGGGGATTCCCAGCTTTTACCTGGAGGATGGCATCCCTAGCTGAGAGAGAGGTTGCAGGGCACTCAGGTCCCTTGCATTGGCTCTCTCAGTGCACCCTTCTAGGCAGGGACAGGCAGGTGGCCGGCCACGCCCAGCCACGGAGGCAAGGGGCCCTTTGCCCCCCCCCCCCCCGCTGACTCCAGCCCCAAGACTGGCCAGGAGGAGCTCCTCCTGGCCACAGCAGGCCAATTATTAGCAATAGGCCTTTAATAATAACCAGCTTAAAATGAGGTTTATGGTTTGCTGGCTGCCCTTTCCAATCTGTAATCACCCTCATTCATATTCATGAGGTGTTCGTTAGCAAACACAGCTTGCGAGGGGGCTAAATGGGGCCGGCCTGCTGGCCGGGCTCTCTCCTGAAGAGCACAACAGCCTCGCTGATTACCAACATTAAATTACCTCTACAGGATGGCTCTAATAAGGCTTCCTGGTGGCATCAGCCCTCCTTGCAAATTGTGCTGATGTCTCCATAGGGCCCTATTAGCCAAAGAACAACAACATCTCTCTCTCTCTCTCTCTCTCTCTCTCTCTCTCTCTCTCTCTCTCTCTCTCTCTCCTGGAGCGCTCCTTCTGCCACGCTCGCCAGCTTTGAGATAGCAGCTCGGGGCCTCTCCTCGGCTCGTTCTGGTGCTTCCAACTTCTTTGGAGGCTGGAGTGGGTTGAGATAGATTATCTTTGTAAAACAAAATGTCACTTGGGGGATTCGCGCGGCCACTGCTTGAGGAGAGGAGGAGACTCCAGTATTGCTGCTCTTTGTAAATGCAAACATAGGAACTTGACAGCGCCAGTCGGTGAGCCGAGGTCCTGGGAGGCCACCTGAAACTCCGGTGTGTGTGCGTGTGTGCAGGTGTGCAGCCAAATCACAGCTGACTTGCGGGGACCCTGTAGAGCAGGGGTAGGGAACCTGCGGCTCTCCAGATGTTCAGGAACTACAATTGGCCATGCTGGTAGGGGCTGATGGGAATTGTAGTTCCTGAACATCTGGAGAACCGCAGGTTCCCTACCCCTGCTGTAGAGTTTTCAAGGCAAGAAACATGCAGAGGTGGCTGCCCTTGCCTGCCTCCGTGTCGCAGCCCTGGTGTTCCTTGGAGGCCCAAATACTAACCAGACCAGCCATGTTCAGCTGCTGAGGTTTGATGACGGGGCTGATCCAGACCAGGTGAACGGATCTTCAGCCAACAGGTATCAGTTCACCTGGAGGAAATGATGGCTGCTTTGACCCTACAGCTTCAGACCCCATTGAAGCCCCTTCTCAGGCTCCACCCTAAAAATGTTTGGGCATTTCCCAACCCAGAGATGGCATCTGGATAGGGAGGGCATCACTCAGTGAGCCAAGCAGCCTCCCCTTGCCCACTCCGGCAAGCAAAGGCCCCAGCAGCAGTTTCCTGCCCCCCCCCCACCCCCAAGGCCAGCTTGCTGGGGGCGGCTTCCCTGCCTCTGGGTGCCGGCACAAAGGCCGCTGCAATGCAGACGGGACTCCAGGGGAGGGGAGGGAGGGGAGGGGAGGGGAGGCTCTCCAACTGCCGAGGAAATTCAATCTCACCTCCAGTCTGATTATGATAATTTGCTACGTGCCGACGAAAAGTGAATTATTATTAAATGCAAATAAATGTTAAATAATGCTGTTTGGGAGCCGCTCAAAATGACAGAAAAGCTACAAATTAGGAGGAGAGATTTGAGTCACGGATAATATATCACCCTGCAGGCGAACAGTTAACCATCTCTTCGGGCCGGCTGAGGCGGCGACCTGCACAGCGTCTGTGTTGGTGCAAAGCCGGCGGGGATCTCGGCTGGAAAAGGAGGCTGGAAAAGGCTGGCTTTGCCCGCAGGAGTGGTGTGCAGGTCAGGGTGCCGGGCGTGGATGCGAAACATTCCAGTTCCCAGGCAAGGCCACACCCACGGGGAGCGCAAGGAGAACTCCCCCATGTCCTCCACCATTCTGAGACCAGACCAGGGACATGTGATTGTGACGCCCCCCTTTCTCCCGGCCTGAGCGGTCCCTGGCCCAGAGTCTCCTCTGCAGCCACTTGGAGTGCTGGTAAAGTGATCACCACCAGTTTTTAGCCTTGGAGTGTTCAGCCCAACATCACGCCTGAGGCCGGATCCTGTGTGCATTTACAAAAGACCGCGTGTGCACCTGATTGTATCCTGGCTAAAACGGGAGGTATCAATCACCCTTCTAGTTTGTCTCAAGATGCAACTGTGACTTGGCTGCAGTTTGATGCACATTTACTTTACAGTAATTCCCACTGAATGTGGTGGCTTTCCTCTTCCCCCACAGGCAAAATAAGAACCATGTTATGTGGGGAAACAGGCAGCAGAAAACAGGTCAACAGGTAGAGAGAGAGAGCGCACATATAAGCGGCCCCCGACACATCATGATTTATGTGCCTTTTCATGTTCTTTATGATATTTAAAAGCGACCTTGCCACACAAGGAATCCCCGAGGTGTCCAAGAAGGGGATCAAAACATATAATCTTCTTGCAAAATTATCTAAAGCAGCCCAAAAAATGTCAGCCAGGGTGTAAGAAAAAGACCCCCAATCTTTCTGTCTGCTTCTAAGGCCTTCCAGCAAAGAGAAGTCTTTCGTCTGATCTGGAAGGGTGGGGTGGGGGAGGAGTCCAGTCTGGTGATGGGGATGGCCAAGAAGCGTCCTCTCTGGCCCTGGCTGCCCTGACCACAGCTCAGCTAGGGGAGTTGATTTCTGCAACAAGGCACCATCCATGGGTCTCAAGTGACAAATGGACGGACGAATGGATGGACAGACAGACAGCTAGCCATGGCAAACCACCTCTTTTAGTCTCTTGCCCTGAAAACCCTACTGCAGTGGTGGCGAACCTTTGGCACTCCAGATGTTATGGACTACAATTCCCATCAGCCCCTGCCAGCATGGCCAATTGGCCATGCTGGCAGGGGCTGATGGGAATTGTAGTCCATAGCATCTGGAGTGCCAAAGGTTCACCACCATGGCCCTACTGGGTTGCCTGTGTCAGCTGTGACTTGAGGCATTTTATACATTTTTTAAAATAGTTCACAGATTTCTGGCAGAAAGGTCTGATGTCTGACTTTTAACCAAAAAATTCAGAAAACTGGCCCAGAAGTTTAAATAAAAATGTAGAGTTTAAACACAAGCCCAATGGCAGGGTTTCCCCCCTAGCTTGGTTGGCCACACTCAACAGGATTACCAGAATCCAGACAAAGGTCATTTGCACCAGAAGCTCTACAGGACTTTGCTGCAATTCTATCCACGTTGTGTCGACGACCCATGTGAGAGTTGAGGCTGGGTCTGGGGTTCTACGTACACTCTCCTGAGAACCTGGAAAACCTTCCACCGTGTCCTGCACGCAGCAAATTTGTGCAGTTCATATCCTGCTTCAGTGGCTTCATGCACAGACCTGGAGGCAGGTCCCAGGCCCAGACATTGCTTTTGGACTGTTGCTGAGGAAATGAAGCTGAAGCTAAAAGGAAGGGGAGGCAAATATGCTCGATGCAGTGGCGTAGGAGGTTAAGAGCTCGTGTATCTAATCTGGAGGAACCGGGTTTGATTCTCCGCTCTGCCGCCTGAGCTGTGGAGGCTTCTCTGGGGAATTCAGATTAGCCTGTGCACTCCCACACAAGCCAGCTGGGTGACCTTGGGTTAGTCACAGCTTCTCGGAGCTCTCTCAGCCCCACCTATCTCACAGGGTGTTTTTGTCAGCCCCTTTGAGTCTCCTGCAGGAGAGAAAGGGGGGATATAAATCCAAACAACAACAACAACTCCTCCTCCTCCTCCTCCTCCTCCTCCTCCTCCTCCTCCTCCTCCTCTTCCTCTTCTTCTTCTTCTTCTTCTTCTTCTTCTTCTTCTTCTTCTTCTTCTTCTTCTTCTTCTTCTTCTTCTTCTTCTTCTTCTTCTTCTTCTTCTTCTTCTTCTTCTTCTTCTTCTTCTATATTTGCCTGTAAACACAAAGGTGTCTTCTTGTCTCCTGCTCAGAGCAGGTCTCTCCTTTCCCCTGTTGAGTTTAAGATTTTAAAAGGACAAAGTATAAAATCTGGTTGGTAATAAGAAACATTCTTGTGTGGATGCTGCTCAAGCTACATTTGTTCCTCTGGCCAGGCAGGTAATAAGAAGCATTTTTTAAAAAATCAGTCTTACACATTTTATCCAAAAGACTGGAGGGTTTTAAAACATCCCAAAACCAAATTTGGCCTGAAACTGTGAACTAATTGCCATGTTTAGAATTTATGTGGGTGGTTCCACACTTGGTACTGTTACCGCTGCTGGTTGGGTAACATTAAGTAATTTCAGCTCAGGCAACGTAGTGAGGCACAGGAAGCCGGTGTTCTTCAAAAGCAAAGTATTTTATTCGGAAGTGGTTGCTACCGCTCGGGCAGGGGAATCGCGCTTTCATACCCAAGCGCTAGAACTTTTATACACATACATCAAAAGGGGCAAGAGGGCAGGTAAGAGGGCAGGTAAGGGGGCAGGTCCCCTACCGTACAACAATACAGAAACATCAACACATAAAAGAAAAGATACAATTACAACTTTGTGAATGGGACCATGAAATCTCACTGTCAGGCATCTTCCCACGAGACTTTACGCTAGTGCCGAAATGAATAGCGGAGAGAGTCCATTCCTAAAACTGGGTGAGCCTGTTTAATGCACCGAGGAATCTGGTTATCAGATGGGCTGCTTCCTTGAGTTATGACCTGAGGCTCCCGCGCCTCAGTCCCACAACAAAAGAAAGTTCAAATGGTCCAATGGTGATCTTGGCACGTTCTTCAATGGCTGGGATATCTGGGGTGCCGTTATCAGATTCAATTTGTAAATCCAAAGAGGTCTTTGTTTCCGCTAAAAAGATCTACCGGGTGTTGGCCCAAACTTAATTCCAAGGCTAGCTTCCTTGGCTCTTAATATCAGCTGTTACAAGCTGTTGCTTTTACCCATAGATACAGATATTTAAAATAACATTTCTAAACTTAAACATTAGAGGAAAGCTTAAAGAGAAGCACGTATACATATACGCAAGAATATCCTAAATTAGCAGTAACCAAAACCTTAAATACTGAAAAACCTAGCTAGAGCATAATCCTAAACATTGGGCAAATAATAAATCCAACACTGAGGGGGTTTACATTAAATGTTAGAAGGGATAAAACAAGAGGGAAAACCATGTGAAACATCAGCACATTCATATGTACACGTTCTTTCCATGCCTTATGGAGACTTTTGGACAACACTGGTCTCTTTGCTCTGATTCTTAGCCAGTATAGTTCAGCGATGTGGTCAGGAAAATATTTTCCTATTTTCCTGGCGGTAACAGTACCAAGTCTGGGGTTGAGATTATTTGTCTACTGAGGTTTAACAGAGAATCCAGACAATGTTGATGGCAGCTTATACCATTACAGTGTTTTCTGCCTGCCCTTCTTTCCCCAAACCTGATTTGTTTTTAACTCAAAATGCCATTGCAGCAAATAGCTGTCCCGTGTGGACAGTTGTAACGTAAGGGCACTCATATAAGTTCTGCTTTCTGCGCTGCCACCAATAATATTTTTCCTCTATATAGCCCACTCAATCCTGATTTTCCACACGGCCACCACCCTGACTGGGGAACACCGACACACAGACAAAAATACTAATGACTGGAAAGGTTTTAAAAGATGAACAAAACTGAAACGTTTATTTGCTGGCTTTCACAAAGAGGCTTCTCAGGTAAACTGGAGAGGTTTTACGCTTGTTGGTTTCAGAATAAGTTTGTCTTAAGATGTTACTTCAGATTCATATGCACACCGACACACGCAGGTGTCTCTTAAGGGAAGATTTAGCTTTGAACAATTAAATTCCCTTACGCACGCAGACACTATTCCTCACTGCTCCAATACCCACTGATCACACCCAAGCACACAGTCCAAGCCCAGGAGATTCTGGCACACTTGGCCTCCCTCCCACTAGTCCTAATATGGCTTCACTGCCTCTGGACTGGCTTCTCTGAACTGGTGGTCTGGTGATACACCCAGGGGCAAGGCAGACTAGATAGGTCTGGGCAGTTTTAAAACCGCCAAGCTCCTGAAGGGCACGTCAATCTGCACCCAGTCAGGGCCTCCTCTCTCTGTCAAGCATACACCGCTTAGACAGGGACTGGACTTCTGTCAGCCAACTCTGCTGAGACAGAATCCTTTTCTTCCAGAGCTGACAGACTCCTCTCTGCCAGACTCTGCTCTGCTCTCTCTGACCGACTCCTATCAGAACTCAACTCTCCTCTCAGTGCTCTAAGCCCACTGGCTCCCCCTAGCTCTTGCCAAACGTTACTGGACCTTTTTCAGCCAATCAGGTCGGTTCTCTCCTTGTGGAGCCTTTTTTTCTTTTTCTGGCTGTTGCTCTAAGGCCTTCTCCTTTGGCCTGCTGTACACCAACCCTTCAGGGTGGGGCAAGTTCGTTACATATGTCCCCTTTCCCTAAAACATTGCGGACTACGAGGCTACAAGCCTCGTTGCAGCAATGTGTGTAAATAAAGCTTACACACGTTAACCAAAACTAAACAGTTTTCATAAAATTTCACATTTTCACATGCATTCAGTTTTTACCTTAAAGTTCACTTACCATAAACATTCTTACCAGGTTAAACTTACCATAAATCCTATATTATACTTCAATAACATTTCAGCAATACGCATTATATTTCAACAAGCATTTTTAAACTCAGTACTTTATTTACATACATTCTCTGTTACCTGTTTCTATTCAGATGTCTTTACTGGTGGGTGCTCTAAGCACAGGGTAAATTTTCCCTTTTTCCCTCCAGTAAGGCTTCCTCATGGTGGTTATCCAAATCCTAGCTGGACATTCATGCTCACTCATGGCAAGGTTAAGTTGCCTTTTGAGTGCGGTGGTGAATTTGGATGGTGACACCACATTAGGCAAGGTAAATTTCCTTCTAAACTTACCCCTTTCTGCCAAATCAAAAGCTTGAGGTTTTACACCTCTGGCTTTCTTTACCACTTTGCCTCTTTTGTGGTAAGGCTTTGTCATTTCATCATAAAGCACGTTCTTACAGTGCCCTCCACCAGAACACACACTTATCAAATAATGCATATCAAACCCTTTCATTTTTATACCAGATTGACCTCCCCGGTCCCCTCAAATTTCCTCTTGAGTCTGGTATTCAAAACTTCAGCTCGGTCTTCTGCTGGGCAGCTGCAATGTTGGGCTTTCACAACAGTCCTCATCGTTGGCTGCTGAAGCGCTCTGTTGAGGTCTGCGGCTGCTGCTGCTTTCAGTTCATTTTGATGTTTCTGCCAGACCTGCACTGTCCTGCACAAGTCCTGTACAACAATGTCCCAGCTCTTGCTGCATTCTGGATCCGTTTCAGGAACTGGAACCTCCTGCCGCGCAAAGTTGGTTAGGCAGACATTGGCAGTCTTCTTCGCCTCCTTTTCCCTCACAGGAATCGTCTTGCGATCTCCTGGGTACTGCTCCGCAGGAACGTTGTTCAGCTGCACCGCTGGGCACGTTGGGAGGTGTTGGCAACCTCCTTTTCCCTCACAGGAACCGTCTTGCGATCTCCTGGGTACTGCTCCACAGGAACGTCGTTCAGCTGCACTGCTGGGCACGTCGGGAGGGCGTTGGCAACTGACTTCGCCTCCACCTCTGGAACTGCCTGGCACTGAACTGGAACCATCTTGATAGCTTTTGGGTCAGCAAGCTCAGCTGTCTCCTTCCGCTCTTTCAGGAACTCATCCTGCCTCTGGTCTTCTTGGCACCAGTCAGCATGAACACTGTCCATCTGCAACTCTGGGTCTGCTGCAGACTCAGCCTGGTTCACAAAGTCCAGGCGTTAAGGAGTTTTCTCGCCTCCTGGACTTCTAAATGTTGGCAAGGCACACCTTGCAGGGTTGGCGTTGTCACTTCCAACTGCATCTTCTGGGTGCCATTCTGAGGAGTTTCCCATCAGCATTTGGGAAAAGATTTCCCTCCAGTTTATCTGGTACACTGGCAACCCTGGAAACTGTTTCCCATTTCTCATCTGCTGAGGGAAATTCCACAACAGTGTGATGGGCAGCTCTGCTCTGAGCTTCATTTCCCTCGCTCTCAAATCAAACATGTCCTTCTCGTGGCTCATGTTTGCCTCTCACGATTCCACGCCATTTTAAACGCTCTTTCTTTTCTGGCCCTTTCAGCCCGTAATTTAATTATTTCAACTTCTACCTTTCAGTATTTCATTTAGCCATCACTCTAGCCTCTAATTTTGCTTTTTCATCTCCAGAAGCCATCTTAGCTTTCTCAATCCCAGCATCTATACTGGCCAGTTTAGGTTTCAAAATCTCTAATTCCTGACCAATTCCTTCAAATGCTTCAATATCATCTGCTGTGACTTTCCCCTCACCAGCTTCTTCCTGTGTCTTAGGTGGTGCCATTGTGTGAGGTGAAAGTGACTGCTTTTCCTCACAGAAATCAGTAAAATAAAATAAAACAAAAAGAAATGGGCTTTCCTCAGCGTGTTGTTACTGGATCTAGATATTACTCGGATCCCGCTGCCGCCAATGTAACGTAAGGGCACTCATATATAAGTTCTGCTTTCTGCGCTGCCACCAATAATATATTTTCCTCTATATAGCCCACTCAATACTGATTTTCCACAAGGTCACCACCCTGACTGGGGAACACAGACACACAGACAAAAATACTAATGACTGGAAAGGTTTTAAAAGGTGAACAAAACTGAAACGTTTATTTGCTGGCTTTCACAAAGAGCTTCTCAGAGTAAACTGGAGAGGTTTTACGCTTGTTGGTTTCAGAATAAGTTTGTCTTAAGATGTTACTTCAGATTCATATGCACACCGACACACGCAGGTGTCTCTTAAAGGAAGATTTAGCTTTGAACAATTAAATTCCCCTAGCGCGCAGACACTGTCCCTCACTGCTCCAATACCCACTGATCACACCCAAGCACACAGTCCAAGCCCAGGAGATTCTGGCACACTTGGCCTCCCTCTCTCCCACTAGTCCTAATATGGCTTCACTGCCTCTGGACTGGCTTCTCCCAGACTGGTGATTCTGGTGATACACCCAGGGGCAAGGCAGACTAGATAGGTCTGGGCAGTTTTTAAAACCGCCAAGCTCCTGAAGGGCACGTCAATCTGCACCCAGTCAGGGCCTCCTCTCTCTGTCAAGCATACACCGCTTAGACAGGGACTGGACTTCTGTCAGCCAACTCTGCTGAGACAGAATCCTTTTCTTCCAGAGCTGACAGACTCCTCTCTGCCAGACTCTGCTCTGCTCTCTCTGACCGACTCCTATCAGAACTCAACTCTCCTCTCAGTGCTCTAAGCCCACTGGCTCCCCCTAGCTCTTGCCAAACGTTACTGGACCTTTTTCAGCCAATCAGGTCGGTTCTCTCCTTGTGGAGCCTTTTTTTCTTTTTCTGGCTGTTGCTAAGGCCTTCTCCCTTTGGCCTGCTGTACACCAGCCCTTCAGGGTGGGGCAAGTTCGTTACAACAGTCAACACACTCCTGGGATTTCTTGGAATTATCTCCATAAATTTTCCTCCTTCCCTTTGGTTTCCAGCCTCTTCACTTCCTCTTTTGTAGACAGGTGACCATGAATCAATTGTTAAATTACCAACTTTTAGAGAGGAAGGAAGGAGTGTCAGGACCGCTTTTCACTTTGTAGCTACCCAAACCACCCTGTTTTCTATTATTGTTATTTTATGCTTAGGCCATTACAAACAAAGAAAATGACATAGAAAACATTCTGACCAGTGGGGTGCTGTGTGGTTTCCAGGCTGCATGGCCGTGTTCTAGCAGCATTCTCTCCTGACATTTTGCCTGCATCTGTGGCTGGCATCTTCAGAGGATCTGTTAGTGGGAACACGGCCATACAGCCCGGAAACCACACAGCACCCCAGTGATTCTGGCTGTGAAAGCCTTCGACAATACATGCTGACCAGTGTTTTTGCCTGGAGAAAAAAGGTGAAGCCTTTGAGTCCTGAGTTCTAGAAGAAAAGCTGCATATAAATATGCCAAATAAATAAATTGAGGCTTCCACCTCCCTAGTGGAAGAAGAACTGATAATTAACCCTTGATCTCTGGCAGAACAGGAAGCCATTCCTCTGGTAGTGGAACAAAGGAGTAAAAGAGATCCTACCTGGAGAAGCTGTGGGGAGGGGAGATGCTCATTTCCATGAAGACAAAAAGGATCTTGTCTTGGGGGGTGGGGTGGTGGTGGTTCAAATCTTGATGGTGAATCTCTCACTGTATTGTGCCAGGTAGAACTCTGCTTCCCACTGAATGTGGCCGAGGGGCTCCTCATCAGTGCAGAACGGTGCTCACGTTGTTACCAGCAGGAAAATAGGAAAAATATTTTCCTGAGCCTGCCACCGAACTACACTGGCTAAGGATCAGAGCAAAGAGACCAGTGTTGTCCAAAAGCCTCCAGAAGTCCTGGAAAGAACATGTATATACAAATGTGCTGATAATTTCACATGGTTTCCTTCTTGCCTTTTCCCCTTTTAAGGTTTAATGTAAGCCCCTCAGTGTTGGATTTATTATTTGCCAAATGTTTAGGATTATACTTTAGCTAGGTTCTCCAGTTGCTTTAAGGTTTTGTTACTGCTAATTTAGGATTCTCTTGCTTATATGTTTATATGGGCTTGTACTGTATTGGAGGTTCTTTGTTATAAGGTTAAGGGATTCTATAGAGTTACTTTAAGTGATAGACAAGAAGAGAAATGGATTAGAAATATTCTTCTTACTTTATTGTATTAATAGAAGAAGCCTCTTAGGATTTTAGTAGTTTTATTTTAGCTAGGTAACAAGGAAGTAGGTCAGAAAATGCAAAGTAAGGACAACTTCTTACAATCTGATAAGTTTGTCAACCTCAACAAAAGACCTTTTTGGACTTACAAGGAGTGCCTTGGCTGTTTGAAGGACATCACCCTACTTCCCATTGGACTATTTGAATTTTCACTTCTAGGATCTCAAGACCCATTGGACTATTGAAGTTTCCAATTCTAGGATCTCAAGATTCATTGGCAGCCTTTTCTTCTGGGACTTAATCCCATCAGCAAAAACAAAAGACTGTCTTCCTCCTCTTTGTTTTAAATTGTCTGTATTATGTGGCAGGGGACTGCCCCCTTCCTCCTCTGATTGGGTGAAAAACTGTATAAAAAGGGCTGTGTTTCATTCTGTATTGGGCCGTCTGGCCTGGAAAGAGCTTGAAATCACAATAAAGAACCTCTGCTCTGAAGGCAGCCTGCCTCTGCATCCACTCACTGCTGCCAAAGCTGAAATCACTCTGAAATCACTATTGCTCATTGCTGACAAAGCTGAAATCACTCTGAAATCACTTTCTAGTTACCCCTGGCAGTGAGTAACAACGTGGAGCCGCTGCTGTGTGACGTCTCCCTTTTAGAGAGGGCAGCAGCAGGTTGGCGGGTGCATGTCTGTTTGTGCATGTCTTGAAGCAGCTTAAGATGAGCGTGGTGCCTCCCGCGTGGCTGAATGATCTTCCCCTCTCCCGCTCGCCCTGTGTGTGCCACGGGAAGACCCCACGAAAGAGGCAGTCACTCATTCCCACCTTGCCGGCACTTGCGCTTCACTCCCCAGGCTGAGTGCAGATGTGCGCTCACAGGCCCTGCAGCACAATTAAGTCTTCTCGCGGCCTTGTTGGTTTCCTTGTTAATGCGCTGAGCGTAATTCTCTAACGTCCCCCCTCCCCCCGCCACTTCCCAGCCGCTGTTTCTTGCAAGCTCTTATCATATGTAATCCCTCAGCGATTCCTCGGTTATGTCCCATTTTATTAAAGCACCATTGAACTATAGCCTATTGATTTAGATTTCACAGACAATTGAAATTTAAATTGACTCTGAATGGAATACCTCCATGCCAGCCGCCTGCCTCCATTTGGGCTTCTCCCCACCAGGCTGCGGAAGCCGGCTGGGCTGGGAGCGAAGTGAGAGAGCAGGCAGCAGCCTGGCGGGGAAGGAAGAGGGGGCTGGGGAGGGCTGGTGCCTGTCTTTGTGTGGGTGCTGCTCAAGCTTCAGTGGGGACAAACCGGGAACTGCTGCTTGAGCAGGGTTAACATTTGCAAGTTCAGTGCCAGGCATCTGCTCAATAATCGGGGTGTTTTGAAACTGCAAGTCATTAACATTTCCCCCCCTAAGCCCCTCTTCTGGCCAACCCATTGAACCCACTCAAACCCATCATGCCCCATGGCTGTCTGGTGAAAGCTGCCATCACGGCCCCAATTTGGAACTATGATTAACTCGCTCAATAGCAAATCCAATGAAGCAAAGAGCCCCAACCCAGCAAGTGGCTGTCTTGTGACTTCGCTTCCAGAGACCGGAAAAGAGGCCCAGGGTGGGTGGGTGGGTGGATGGATGGATGGATGGATGGATGGATGGCCACCTGTCACATGGACTTTGGTGGTGTTCCTGCGTGGCAGGGGGATGGACTGGATGGCCCTTGGGGTCTCTTCCAGCTCTGTGATTCTATATCCCAGAGGGCAGGTAGAGATCAAGAAAGAGAACCTACAGAGTCTTTCTTGGTGGTCTTCCATTCATGTACCACCCCAATTAGCTTTCAAGATCTGGCAGATTCGGGCTACACCACACCACCTTCCCTCCCTCCCTCCCTCCCTCCCTCCCTCCCTCCCTCCCTCCCTCCCTCTAAACAAGAAATTTCAAAATTTTCAATAGCGAAGCCTTCAGAATAATGTAGAGTCCAGAGGTTTCTGCCTTTTGCCAAGTGTGGGGGGAGAGACAATCCATGTGTCTCTCTGTGCCGTGATGGTGGTGGTAGAAGGAGGCAGTTCTGAGCATGTGCAGAATAAATCCACCCTGCAGGTGAGCGGTCGCAGCCTCCCCTCTGGCACTAGAGTTTCCTGGCCAGGGTTAGTCCCAGGGGGACCTTTTCAGACATTAACTTTGGCTTGCAGGGGTCGGCCTGCATCTTCCCACGATGGTTTCCTTCCTGACCACAACTCCCCAGGTCTCTCCCGCCCCAACCTTCAAAATTCTGCTGTTTGCCAAGAAGCACTGGCAGGAGGAGCTCAAGAGAAGCAGGCAATCATCTCGCGGGACGGCAATTCTTCTGCCGGGGAGTTTTTGTTCACTGTTATCTACATATAGATTAAAAATTGTAATTGGACCCGAGATGGGTAGAATGAAATCAGCCACCTTCCGACCGCTAGTTTGCCATCGTGTGACACGCTGAAGAGCTAGACCCTGCGAGGGAAATTAACTAGAAATCCAATTGACGTTGATCGGCCGATGGCCGTGCGGCCGGCAGTCCCACTGTGAAGAGGGGCGGGGAGGGGCAGCTGCCCACAGATTTAGGAACGTTCCTGCTAGAACACTTTTGCTCGGAGGTTCACTAGCCTGCCCAGGAGGGGTTTAAACTGCGTTATGTGGGGGAGGGAGACAGTATCTCAGCGGGAAGGAGTTCATGGAGAGAACTGTACAAATAGTTCAAGAATCCAACAGTGGGAGGGGAGAAAACAGCTGGGGGGGGGATGAACCATGATCTTAGATGACTCTACACCAGTGGTGGCGAACCTTTGGCACTCCAGATGTTATGGACTACAATTCCCATCAGCCCCTGCCAGCATGGCCAATGCCATGCTGGCAGGGGCTGATGGAAATTGTAGTCCATAACATCTGGAGTGCCAAAGGTTCGCCACCACGGCTCTACACTAATGCACAGAGCATGGGGAATAAACAAGATTAACTCAAACCCTTAACACTGCAAAGCAAATGTGATATAGGCATGACTGAAACCTGTTGGGATGAGTCTCATGATTGGAATGTAATAGTTGAGGGGTATAACATATATTAGAGAAATAGACCAACAAGGAAAGCAGGAGGAACAGCGTTATATGTGAGGGGTGAGATAACACATGTGAGCAGGTGCATGACTTAAATCCTGAAAGCCAGGTAGAGAGAAGCATCTGGGTAAAAATTCAAAGGCATTGTGGGGTCTATTACAGACCCCCCAAGCCAGACTGAAGAGTTGGATGATGCCTTTCTGGAACATCTGACCAAACTTTCACAAATGACAGAGGTGGTAGTAAGGGGAGATTTCAATGATCCTGATCTTTGTTGGGAGTCAGACTGTGCCAAGACTATAAGATCCAGCGAATCCCTCCTTTGCCTTGCAGAGAACTTCATGGTCCAGAAAGAGGCAATAAGGGAATAAGAGAAGAAGCTGAAAGAGACGAAGCTGAATTAGCTAGCCAGGTGCCTTTTCATTTGCCTTTCTTGGTATTTTGCCCAGAGCTACCTGTCTACTGACTGTGCTCAGTTGTCTGGGTTTTTGAGGATTTTATGTCGAGTTATGGAAAATTTATTTTACTCATAATCGTTGACTGTGAACTGACGACATGGAATCCCACCAGCATTTAGGCCGACTGCTTTATTTACAATGAGCAAACTATGCTGGTTTTTAATAGCAACGCTGACTGAGAAGGAGGAAGAGAGAAGAGAGAGTAGGGAGGAAGGCTCAGCCCGGAGAGCCTCTGACTCACCCCCCCACCCCTCCAACCCCCCCCCCCCCCAGCTTCCAGTCAGGACTGGAAAAGAGTCAGGACAAGGAACTAAAGGAGAAGGGAATGGCAACTCCAGGGACAGTGCATTTGGGTTAGTTTGGGGAGGGCAATTTTAAAAACTCAGCCAGAACCTCTTGGTTCTTGCAAGCACTGCAGGGCCTAACGGCCAAGAGGGGCAAGTCCTGGGGCAAGCAGCAGATTCCTCACTCAGCTCCAATGTGGGAGAAAGAGGGGAGGAAGCCCCCCGCCCCGCTTCACAAGGTCTTAACTGCTCCACGGGTGGTCCTCTTACAAGGAGACGGCGCGTCCAGTGAAACTCACCATCAGCAACTGAAACAGGAGATTCCGAACTGACCCAGAGAAATCCGTGGTCACACAAGGTGATGTAAAATTCCCTGGTGGAATTCACCCCGGCAAGATGTGTCCATTGAAACCAGAGTGACCGTCGCAGAGAAGGAGAGGGCGCTCTATGCCCAGACAGCCTGTTCTCCAGCCAGGAGCTCCCGGCCAACCCCCAAGTTTGACCAACCCAGCCTGTTTTCCACGTCTTCTGCAGCCCAACATGAGACTCCTCAGCAGAACCAGGCCTGCACCAACCAGGGTTAGTGGTCTTGGGCACCCTCCTTTGCTGGGACGAGGCTCATTTCCTGATTTCCTCCCACCCAACATTCTGACTGCACCCCCAAACCACCCTTCTTGGCCAGTTCTCTCTCCACCCCCACCCCCCACTGCGGTCTTCGTCTGACACCCCCTCCCCAACAAGGAAACTTCTCCCCTTCCATTTTCTGATCAGGAAATGGCACTGCCCCTCCCCAAGCCCCCTTCCTGCTTTGCCCACGGGGTCTGCAAATGGGGTCTCGCTGTGGGGGAATCAGCCGCAACAGCTCAAAGACCCTTCAGTCTTTGGGATCTGCGGTGGGGCCCAGGCTGCGAGCGGGAGGGTGCGTGTTTTGCGGCGGCCTTTCGCAAGCCTCACACTCACTCCAGAGTTTTTAATTATTGCTTGTGTTAATTATTATTACAGCTCCATATTATTACCGCTGGTGCAATGACAACATTTTTTCCCCAAAGTGTGCCGTGTCAGCTATGCAAGGAGGGGGCAGAATTAATCCTGGGGGTGAATTATCTTCATAGTCATTATTTCAATTATTCTTTCGTCATTAGGACATTTATTACAGTAATAATTACGTATCTCATATGCTCATTATTGTGAGATATATAGGAATAAGTCTGAATGAATACAGCAATTAAACGGATTGTGGCCCTGGCGGGGAGTCAAGAGGAGCCAGACGTGACTCCCTCTCGCGCTCGGCTTTAGTGATCCAGTCGCGCAGCCCCCCCTCTTACCTGCGCTCCGCCCCCCTCGTTCAGTGATCTTCCCGAAAATGTAAGCAGGTCCGAGACGCAGAATGCCGACTGGAGAGGCCTCTTGTTGGGACCTCTATGGAAGAGGCATGAGCCAGGAGGCCGAAGAAACTGTGGGAAAACACGATTCCTTCCCTCCTCCCCTGCACCAGTGGAACTGACTGCCACTGCCGCTTCTTCCTGCACAGCAACCACTGGGCCACCTCTGCAGAGGGCATCTGGCCCCAACCAAGACTGTTGGGGATAATTCTGCTGGCGTAAGTGTATCATCCAGGCCAGCCCTGATCTCCTCAGGTCTCAGCAACTCAGCAGGGTCGACCATGGCATGCATTTGGATGGGAAAGCCGACCTCCAAGGAAAACCAGGGGTGGGGGCGGGCAGTGGCAGATCATCTCTGTTGCCTTGAAAACCACGTTGGATGTGATTTGCCGTAGGAAAAACATCGCTCTCCCCTGGTATCTCCTTGCTCTTCTGTAAGGGACCCTTGGGGTGCAGGCTGCCCTGGGAGGGACCCTTCCTCCAGGATTGAGGGCGTCTTAGCCCTCCTCTGAGGACCTCTGGGTAGCAGCATTCTCTTGTTCTGTTTAAATGTCACAACAACCTATGACGAACCAACCGGACTCCCAGTCAGCTTCAAGGCAGAAGAGGAATTTGAGCCCAGTCTGATGTTCTAACCAGTACGCCCCAGTGAATAGCTGCCCTGTGTAGATCAGTCCTTGGGAACACCACAGAAGATGCAGATCCGTGCTGCCCTCTAGAAAGGAGGCCAGGGTTTTTGCAGATGCTCTTGGCCGGGTGCTGCAGGGTGCTCCCTTGTTTGAGTCTGAGGCTCCGCAGCTGCAGAAGTCAGTCCAGCAAGGGGCAGCATCTCAGACGCACATTTATTTTATTTATTTACAAAATGTGTATCCTGCTGTCCTGTTGCATTGCCCAGGTGGAGAGGGTGGCCTCAGGAAGGAATTTGCAGCCAGCTCAGACCCGGTCCTAATGAGGACTGAGGGCTTTGGCCAGAGGTTGGTTTTCAGAGCAGCCAGAATCCCTGCCCTGCACTGCATATTCCAGACGGGCAGCCATGTTAGCTGGCTGTAGCAAAACGAAGACCGCTACGGGCAACTCTAAAGACGAACTATCTCTATTCCAGCAGGAGCTTTCATGTGTCAGATGTATGGATGGAAGGAACGCATTAAGTCCCCTCATCAATTTGTGGAAAATGATTTCCTTCCCGTAAACATCTGAAGCAGCAGGCTCTGGCAAGAAGTCCAGCTGGAATAAACGTTGTGGGCCTTTATGGGGTCGCTGGACTTCTCTTTTGTTTTGCTGTATGGGACATATCTGAGTGATGAGCTGGGGCCATTTATGGGTCTAATTTATGGGCAGAAATGTACCAGCTGGAAATTAGGACAAAGTTATTTACAGTAAGAGTTGTTTACCAGTGGAATGGGCTTCCCAGGGGGGTGGCGAGCTCCCCTTCACTGTCAACCTTTACGTAGGGACTGGATGCTCACTGACCAGGGATGCTCTAGGTCAGGGGTAGGGAACCTGCGGCTCTCCAGATGTTCAGGAACTACAATTCCCATCAGCCCCTGTCAGCATGGCCAATTGGCCATGCTGGCAGGGGCTGATGGGAATTGTAGTTCCTGAACATCTGGAGAGCCGCAGGTTCCCTACCCCTGCTCTAGGTTGATCCTACCTTGAGCCCGAGGGGGTTATTTATTTGTTTGATTATTTAGACTAGATGGCCTCTATGGCCCCTTCCAAATCTGCGATCCTATGATTCCATGTCTCTGTGTTATCTCCTGACTAGTATACTGGTGAGGCAGATGAAAATGAAGTCAATTATATGTAGGTGTTTCAATAAGAGCCCGCTAGGAGCTGAAATGTATTGATTTGGGAACATAAAATTGGGGCTATCTTCATCCAGACAGAGGCAATATTTTGCCAGTTGTGTGCAGGGTGTTTTTTTAGAAAGGGCATTTTAATATAGTTTTAATACATTCTATTTAATTGTTTCTAATTATATTACTGTTTTTAGCCACCATGGGTTCAAAGTTTGTTGGGAGATAGGTGATATTTTCAGTCAGTCAACCCAAAGCTTTTTGAATGTCAAACAGTAAGGATTACTTGCTTCCGGCATCATAGTCCCTGATTTTCTGCGTGAGTCTCTGCTCTGACCATGCTCTTAATTAGAAGTCAGGGACCAAACAGGACCCCTCACAACTGCTGTCTGGGCTGTGAGGACGAGGAATTTGCTGTGTCTGAATATCTGAAGGAGAGACGCAGCAGAACAGGGACTCGTGCAAAGAGACAGTGGACAGCATCTCTTAAGAAGTTGCAATGGCGTTTATTTGCTGGATGTATTTCTCTCAGCATACACAGTTGTGGGAGTACCAGTCTAACCATGAACATCTTTTTTGTCACAATCAGTTTTAAAGCAGCGAAAGGATGGGAGAGAAGGTGCCCCCTGCCCCCAGACCCAGCGGGTGCTGCTGGGGGTCTCCTCGCTCGGCTGGGGAGCCGCTGCCTGCCACATCGGGGACTCTCCACACGGGGTCCCCCTTCGCCTGCACTGGAGCTGCAGCCGTTCGTTCCCGGGGCAGCCTGCAGGCCGTTCATCACAGCTAGGCCCCTTCGTCCTTCCACAGACAGCACAGGAGAAAGTGCTTTTTCCCGGGGAGGGAGGGGAGCTCAGAGCCCCGCTGGCCGAAGAGTGTGACTGCTCCCCCCTGTCCAGTAATGGGCTCCCCACTCACTGCCTTCCTGTGTGGGGCCACATGCAGCAAGGCCAACCTCATTCACCTGGATCCCGACCTCAGCCATAAGTGCGGGTCTCCTCTGCCTATAGGAAGCCCCCCAACCGCCCCACCTCTTGCCCTCCCAGCCACTCGGCAGCACCCTGGGCTCATCCATGCTGCCCTTGCCCCAGACACTGTTGCTCCCGGACAGCCCTTTGCTGTGGCCACTCCTACCCCTTCCCTCGCCAGCGGCAGCAGGCCACGTGGCCCTCTGTGCTCCTTGGGCTTGTCCCTGAGGCAGGCAAGTGACCCTGGACCAGAGGGAGATGGCTTGGCCCCAGGAGGCTCTTTCTGGGAAGCCCAGCCGAAGCTGCTCTCCCTGCCACGTCTGCCTGGCTCCCGAGTCGCTGCCTAGTGGCCGTCAGGACTGGGCCAGCTGTGGCTTCACTGTATATTCCAGCAGCAAGAGGAAGCAGGAGGAGGGGCCAGGAGCACACCTGTGCCGCCATTACTGCTGGGCCTTCCTTCTGCGCCAGGAGTCTGACCTTCACTGGAAGGCCTCTCTGTGCATGGGCAGAGTCAGTGCCTTCCACTTGGTCTTAGGTGAGAATCAGGATTTTGGCGCTTGTCCCAGCCACCGCTCCCACTGTGCAGATGCCGGGAAGTGCGCCTATGTGCGCGCCACATGCTGGAGACCTGAGGTGCCGAAACCTCTGTCTTTCCCAAAGCCCGCCATGCCCCTTGGCCTGCTGGATAACGAGGCTGCCTGGTGACGAGTCCCAAGTTGCTCCCGGCTCCTCCACGGAGGCACTGAACATGTTAGCAAAGCCAGGCCGGTCCTTTGCTCCTTTTTTGCATCGATGCATGCTAGAGCCGGAGCTGCCGGCTGCTTGAGCATGTCGAGGCATCATGGATGCATGAGCCTGTTTGTCTTGCTGCTGCTGGCGCTGCTGAGGAGGCCAAAGGCCGGGCTCTGGTTTGCTGCCAGACCTCCCCGCTCTCAGTTCAAGCAGTCCTGGAAGAGCACCTTGTTAGCCCGAGAGCGCTCAAGAGGCAGCCCCGGGCTTCACGGAGGTGCAAATTCTCTAATCAAATGTGCATCATAATGCCATAATGCTCATCTCGTTCGGCTATATTTCACCCAAGTCATAATCTAAACACAATTCAGTGCATATCCTGAGCATGCATTATGCACAGTGACAGAGATATTGTGCTATAAATGTGCCACATCTCTTGTTTTAAAAATTGCCAAAGTGTTCTCAAGCTATTGAAACAATTCAAGCGTTGTAGCCATTACAGTAAATAGTGGATTAGTAAAGAGAATAAACACAGGAAACAGACCTGGGCCTTCAAATTAATATTTCATGTAAATATGGCATATCTGTGTTCCTTTCAAATGCAACTGACTCTTCTCCCCCCACCCCAAGATCTTCTACGAAATATACTGTAGTCAGATGAGCCCTCCTCTCAACGAAAAGATTGGGAAAGCAGCAAAAGGCAGCATTTTTTTTATAGAGAGAGGATGTGAACGGGCTGAGCAAAGTCACAGATGGGAGCATTTAGGAAAGTAGACACATTAACTGGTAGTGGTGTGTTTGGGGTGTGTGTGTGTGTCCCATTGGACAGTCACGGGGTCTTCCTGAACGAGAATACAAATTTTTGTGCCTGGAGTTTCCAGCCTTCACTGTGGCAAAAATACACGTGACCAAAATTTTCACAAGGTCTTCATTGTTTTCTGAGGCTCCATTCTCCTACCTATTATTAACTGCACCCCCCCCCCCCACACACACACAAACAATCCCAAGAACCCTGCAAGAAAAGAAACATGATGTGTGTCACTTTTGAATCCTGGCAACTCTCTGAATCAATGTCCTCCAAAACATCTGATTGTTAACAGCCTTGCAAACGAATGTATTGCTAACTGAGGGCCACTGCAGCTTCCTTGATGGATTCCACTGTCCACCCGCCTCCTGTCAGGCCTTCCTCTTTTCCTGCGGCCTTCAGCATTTCCCAGCATTATTGTCTTTTCCGGTGACTCTCGTCTTCTCATTATGTGATTAACATACAACAGCCTCAGTTTAGTTATTTTCACTTCTAGGGAGAGGTCTAGAAGACACTTATTTGTGTGGTTGATGTTTTTTGGGGCGGTCGTCCACGATCTCCATAACAGTCTGTTCCGACACCACATTTCAAAGGAATCAACATTATTCCAGTTGGCTTCCTTCGTTGTCCAACTTTCACACCCATACATAGTAACAGGGAATACGACGGCATGAATTAACTCGATCTTGGCTGCAGTGACACTTTCTGACACTTCAGAAACTTTTCTATACTGGTTCTGGTGGTTTTTCCAGGCTGGGTGGCTCTTTTCCACCGAAAGGTAGATGAATGTGCAATTCCACTTAGATCTTTTGGTGGAAAAGAGTGCGACTCCTCCACGGTTGCCCTGCCCAATCTCCATCTCCTTCTGACTTCTTAGTCGCAGTCTCCCTTTTGGCTGATGATAGAACCAAGGCAGTGGCGTATCTGCCAGAGGGACATGAAGGGGGCAGGCCCAGCCCCACCACTGCCGCTGCCAGCTAAGGTACGTGGAGCACGGGAAGGGCATGGGGACGGGGGGGGGGGGGACCCAGAGCAGGTGTTGCCCCGGGCGCCATTCCCCCCCCCCCCAATATGCCTCTGAGCCCAGGAATACAAAGTCTTCAACAGTTTCAACTGCCTAACTGTCATGAAGCTGAGCATTTCTCCAGTCGTCCTTCCTGTTGTCTTTGTGATATTCAGCTGCAATCCTGCCTCGGCTCTTTCTCTTTCAACTTTCAGCAGCAGTCGTTTCTAGCCTTTGCTGTTCTCTGCCAGTAACGTAATACCAGAGCAGGATGAAAACATTCAAAGCCAAGCCCAGAAACCAGCAAGTCACAGCAAAGACTTGGTAAAACTGCAGGGGCAAGGAGGGGGTGTGGGAGGGCCATCCCAGCCGGAGAGGGAGAGACCAGTCCACAGAGCACAGAACCTGGTGCCAGGCAAGCACCTCTGGGCTGCAAATGCCTCTGCCTCCAAGAAGGGCACCCACAGCTTGAGGCCTGCAAGGAAGAGCCAACCGCACTTCAAGGCTTCAGGTGTAACATACAGAGAAGCGGGAGCAGCTGGGAGGTGCAGCCGCCACCTGAACCCCAAACAGAACCTCTTCTCTCCTAGGATAGGTGTGAAAGAAGAAACCCATTTGTTGGACTGCTTCAGTGTGAATGAAGAAAAGTCTGTGGCAGAAGAAGCTAATGGCTTCGTGCTGGGATATCAGCAATGTGCCTTCCCATTTCCTGGAGCAGTTTGATAATTAGAAGCAACGACAACAACAACAAGAACAGGGTTTTTAGAAGAAAACCACCATGAAAATGAATAAAATGTGGAGTGACTTGCCTGAAACACAGCAACGAGGCCGACAGTGAATCCAGCATTCTAGCATGTACACATGCAAGGAAAACTGTGAAGCTGTGATCACACCATAGGTGAACACCTGCTGTGACTTCTGCTCAAATACCTGTTTTCCAGTCCTTGGTAGCTGACATGGGCTTGATTGCTGACTTAAAGCTGGAGGCTGATTTTGTCCATCCACACCGAAAGCATCCTTTTCAGAATACATAAGTGTCACAATTTCTTAGTCTTAACAACTTGGTGTCTATTTCTGCATGGTCCTTTGACCTCATGATCGGAAGAAGGAAAGATCAAAACAATGAGCCTCGTAGAGATGCAACCGGCAAAGTACTAAATTGGTGGATGGGAAGGAGGAGGAGGAGAAGTTTGGATTTATACCTCACCTTTCTCTACTGTAATGAGAGTCAAGGTGGCTTACAAACTCCTTTCCCTTCCTCTCCCCACAACAGACACCTTGTGAGGTAGGTGGGGGCTGAGAGAGTTCAGAGAGAACTGTAAGAGGCTTACCTGGTGAACCAGATGTGTTTCTGCACTCCTACATTTCACTCACGGAATGTGAAATTACAGAAAGCATCTATTCCTGAAATAAGCCTCTGCCACTCAGGTGGAGGAGTGGGGAATCAAACCCGGTTCTCCAGATTAGAATCCACCTGCTCTTAACCACTACACCCTGCTGGTCACCTAAGCTGCGAATTTTTTTGTTATATTTGTTATTAATTTTTATTCATACATAAACATATACGAAAATAGAAAATTATTTTAAAACATTAAACCGTATACAAACAAAATAACAATAAAATGAATCTTAATGTTCAACAAAATATAAAAGTGATACAAGCTTGAGAGAGAACCTTTCATCTTTCAACTACCCTTCTACGTAACCATGTAATTAACACCCACTGGCATATATATCAAATAAACTTACTTATTCCCCTAACTATTAACCTATTCATTTAATTCTTCTAGTTCTATTCTCTATTGGCATTAATATTATTATTATTATTTAAGTAAATGATTTAGCAACATATAAAAAATAACTCTCACTTCTCATCAAACTCTTGTTCTGACCATCTGTTTACAAGATTCGTTAGTGTGGGCATTGTAGCATAAACATGTTCATTTCATTCCATTTCTCATGATGAACTTCCGGTTTCCACTTAACAAAATAGTTTAGGAATTCCTGGTGTCAGTGCTAAACCCCTCTCCAGTCCGGAGCTCAGCACTGCTAGAATCAGGAAGAGCCAGAAGCTGCCCCCCTCCCGCCCCCTGCACCAGACTAGACCAGACATTTCACTGCATTTGACTTCATTGATGCCTTCTTTCTCCCCCAAGGGTGATCAAACGCAGTTCACATCATTGTCCTCTCATCTGTTTTATCCTTGCAACAACCCTGTGAGGTGGGTTAGCCAGAGAGTGTGCGACTGGACCAAGTTGACTCAGCAAGCTTCCAGGCGGGCTTGGGAACCTGAACCTGGATCTCCCAGACCCTAGTGCAGCACCCTCATCACAACACCACGCTGGCGCCCTTCGAGCCATCGCAAGGCAGGCAGAGGTCTGCTGATCTGTCCTGCAATGTCTTTTTCAACCTGGGCAGGCAAATGGCCCTGGGGAGTGACAGGCACCGGAGGAAAAGGTGTCCCCATCAGCAGCCAGGGGCAAGTGGGGAATGTAGGAATGTGGCAGGCTGGCTGGCTGCTCCCGCAAGGAACAGGGCTGCCTGGCTAATGACAAGGAACAAACTCTCCTTCTTCGCAGCTGCCTGTGCTGGTGGACTCCCACCCCCCCACCCCCACCCCCTGCGATCGGCCCATCAAACCCCTCCAAATGCTGCAAGTGGGAAATTGTCTAATAAAGCACCACCAACACCAGGACCTTGCTAAATGATTTGTCTTTTAACTATTGCAATGACATTATTTTTTCCTTATAAAAAGCCAAACATTGTTTTATGCAGGAATGCAAAAATTATTACACGTAATTAGAGTCATTTCGATTCCAATCTCTGCTTGGGCCTGACATATTTTGCATACTTTGCTGGCACATAACAAGCCCGCTCATAAAAATGCAGTCAGCTTGCAAACGCCGCACAGCTCAGGCGAGATCGGAGGTTGTCTAAACGAGCGTTAAAACTGCCTCTGCTTTGGAGCTGGGGGGGTGGAACGACATGGCGTAAATTTATTTTGTCTCATTAGGGAGAAAGGCAGAAGCAACGCTCTGCATTCCAATCAAGCTCCCTCCCGCAGCCCTCGCCCAGCCAGCCAGCCAGCCAGCCAGCCAGCCAGGGAACGACACCAATTGCAAAGACGCCCCTGGAGGGACCACCCTCTGCAAGGCTGCAGTGGGAACGGAACCCTCCTGTGGACTAGAAGACGCCCGTGGTCTTTAGGGCGGGCTTCTGCCCCACTGGCCTCTTGGGCCTCACTCTCATCCACCTAGCCCAAGGTGTTTGTAATCAGTGAGCAAAGTTCTAGGAAGCCCCAGAGACAAAGCGGCCTTTGACTGAGCCAGACCACTGGCTCTCCTGGCCCTCAGCATCGTCTCCTTGCACTTCCCACCTCCCTGAATAGGATGAGAATCAGCCAAAACCCTCAGTCACCTGTTTGGGCGATCCACTCATTCCTCACCTGTCCTCCTCCCCAGGATCAGGCCACGCCCCCAAAAGGGGACACGCCCCCAAAAGGGGATAGGCCCGGCGGCACCCCAAGAGCTGCCTTTCCCACCAGCTTTTAGCTTCTTTTGTCTTCAGTAAAAGTTTCAGGAGTGAATTGAGATCTGAGCTCAGAGCAGAAGAATCCAGAAGGAAATGGTCCTAATACACTTTGCTTGCTAACATTCAAATGTATGCAGGCGAAACGTCAGGAGAGAATGCTGCTAGAACACGGCCCTACAGCCCGGAAACCACACAGCACCCCAGTCCAGGGTGCTGCTTCAAGGTTCAGTTCTCTGGGGATGGGATGGGAGAGCCAAGGAGACCAATGGCAAACAGAGGCTGCTGCAAGAGAGCCAACTCTACTGGACGGGTAGCAGCCAGCTGGGCCTGCCTTCTCCTCCCTGAAGCCGGAAGCGCTCCACTCTGTCTGCACCTGGGCCTCTTCCCACCGCAACCTGGCTGTCTAAAGGGACATTAGTGTGAAGTGCTCCATTTCTCTGCCTGTTTCTCTCCCACTCGTGGGAGAGCATCGTCTCCCCAAACCCCGATGGGCATCCCGTTGCCAATGTGGGAGAGGGATGCCCCCCTCCCCTTCCCCCAGCCATTAAGAGCACCTCTCCTGTCCTTCCCTCCCCATTCGTCATCCTGGCCCATCAGCCAAAGAAGGAGACGGACCTCCAACTCATGTCAGGAATCAGAGGTGATTTCATAGTTTGCATTCTTCCCACTTCAACCTAAATCTTCCATTTCAGTGTACAAAGTAAAGCTGTGAGTCTTCCTTTTCACTCTATTTACTCTTTCCTCACAACCAATTTCATGCATTTTCAATAGTGCCTATTGATAAAGCAGCATTATTTTTATTTATTTACTTTGTCTATACCAGGGGTGTCTGTCAAACATGTGGCTGGAGCGGGCTAGTCAGGCCCACGAGGCACCCCAGGCAGCCCCCAACTCAAGAGTGAGGACGATTTTGCCTCAGCTGGCTCGCAGGCCTGGCAAGCCCCCTCCAGGCAGCCCCCACCCCCACCCTGCTGCGGATCGCCAGCCCAAACACTCCCCCAGCGCCGTTCTGGGGACAGCCAAGGCAGCCCCCACCCCCCAAGCCCAACCAAACTCAGTCGCATTCATGTCATATCCAGCCTTCACAACAAATGAGTTAGACACCCCCAATCTAGACCCCAAAATGGGTCTGGTTGTTCTCTTAGCCTCCAGTGTATCTCCCACAACAACCATGTCAGGTAAGTCAGGCTATACAAACTAGTACAGTGTATGTGTAAATTATGCTCAGTTGTATACATAAATGCCATACAAATTTATTGAGTTCATTTATAGTGCACCATTCTCTCTGGGGCTCAAGGTATTATTCAATAATTTGAAAACAGTGTAATAAAAGACTGTACAACACATATAGTCATTATAATTGAATCCCAAAATTAGGAAAAAAAACATTTCAGAATCTGCTCTGTTTATCATTTGTGGGTTTTTAAAAAGATTTTTAAAAGATTTCAGATTTTTCTGCAAACTTGGGGTCCTTGTCAGGTTTGTAGGGAGATCTATCTTGCCTGTTCCCAGCTCCAGTCACCAGGTTTAGGTATCCACAGTTTTGGCTGACTTTGCTATTAGTATATAGATGTAAAAATGACAGTCCAAAAACCTACAAGACTAACAAAACTGGAGAACATGGCCATAAAACCCGTGTAGTACATACAGCAAACAGTAAATAGAGTTGGGTCGCACGCTTAGCAAACAGCTCCATAAACACGACGATACCTACAAGAACCAAAGCCACGAAAACTGCCTGAAGTTTTTCAGAGACACTAAAAGTGCCGTTCTACCAACATGTTCTCAGACTTAAGTCCAACTGAATAGATCTACTAAGGATGGCTCTCAGAAATTACAACCCTGTTTTTATTCCCTTTAGCTAAAGATTTTCAAAATAAAATATGTAAGAAAAATTGTTGTTTGCTAAATTAGAGATTTAAGATCCTGCCAAAATTATATAAAACACAACCGCGTATTAGATGCATGATCCATTTTCTTAATGCTTAGCATCATAAATGAGCTCATTTTCATCTCTTGCTGCAAACACATCAGTGTATCTTGGGCTTTCTCCATCTAATTTCACTTTTCTAGACACTTTTCTAGCTGTACTGTGGAGAGTATATGTTGTGCCCTCATTTGAAGGAAGAGACTTCCAGCATCCCAGAGCAGTCTGCGTGTCTTGTGTGATGTGGGCGCCAACTGTAGATGGCATACAAAAAATGCCCAGCTGGCATCCACACCACCACATGTCTCCAAAAAAGTTTTTTTTAAAAAACCCTGTCAAAAAATAAACAAATATTAAAAGAAACTTTTACTGCAAAACCCTCCCGACAAGGCCAAGCATTTTAGAAGCCCCCCTTAAGCAAAGTTTAAAAATAAAATCTGGAATGTTGAATTTCAAAATCCTGCCGCACGTGAGGCTTCATTGCTGCGCTTGCTCCTTCCCACAGTCTGGGGCCTGCGGAACTCTTTCCCACATTACACCCCATCAAACGTGAGGCTGCCACTCTGCGCAAAGCTTCCCCAAATCCGAGGGGCTCTGCCAGAGGCGTGCCATGCAGATGGCGGCTGGGCATTTGGACCTCTTCAGAGTGACAGAACAGTGTATTGCATGAAGCCTCCAGAAGCAGCCAGAGTCCTCTGGTCCCAGGTTCTAAGGGGGGTAGGGGGTTCCCCCTCTTTTAACCCCCCCCCCCATCATAACAATGGTGAACAGCGGGAAAAGGCCCGGGACAAGGCCCCTCCCAGCCCCTCTGATGCTGAAGCTGCCTCCCCACCTCTGGCTGCGTGTTCGCCCTTTCCTCCCGTCCTGCTTTCCTGCGTTGTAGATCTACTGGTGACAATCAGGCAGAATCTTTTCCTTGTCACCAAACAGAGTCGGCTGCTGCAGCCTCAGCCCCAAGATTCTTCCGCTTCTCCATTTGTCTTGCTTGGAAATGGCAGTCTGGGAGAGACAATTTCTAACAGGAAGATGAATCATCTGAAACTGGCAGGCCAAGATGATTGGTAGAAGGGGGGGGGGGGCGGAATGGAGAGTGTGCCAGTCATCAGAGCATGGGGGGGGGGGCTGCAGCACAAATCTGCCCACTGCCTAGCCCTGCAGACCCCAGCTAGCCCCACTGACCTGCTGGGAATGCTCGGGGGGGGGGGTTAGGAGATCCTGCATCACTTCAGCTCCCTGAAGAAGAAGAAGAAGAAGAAGAAGAAGAAGAAGAAGAAGAAGAAGAAGAAGAAGAAGAAGAAGAAGAAGAGTTAAACTCTACTTTTCTCTACCTTTAAGCAGTTGAAAAGTAGCTCACAAACTCCTCTCCCTTCCCCGCCCCACAACAGACACCTTGTGAGCTAGGTGGGGCTAAGAGAGTTCTGAGAGAACTGTCACCCAGCAGGCTTTGCTGTTAACCAGCTGTACACCACACTGGCTAATTACTTGCCCTGGGGGGCTTTGCAAGAGGCCAGAGTGATGATGTAAGGCAGTGTGTGTGTGTGTGTGGGGGGGGGGGATAGCAAGAGCGACCTGTGAGGCTGGACCCAAGTCCACATTTTGATGCTGAGCTCATCCTGACCGGCTCCAGCTTTAAATTGCAACCTGGAAGCCTGCCGTCTAAAGGGGCATCTGGCCGCTCTGAGCCCAGAGGGGAACTATGCGCTCGGCCTGGCTGGATTCAGCTTCAAGGTCCACACGGACTTCAGAGACGGAGCCCGTAGTCTAATGCTGGACTTGCCAGGGCAGAGTAGAGTTCCTGGTGGGTAGCTGAGGATGCCCCCTTCATGTTGCTCCCTGGCTGACCCACGCTAGATACGCCTCCACCTGGGGGGCAGACAGGAGAGCTGTATTTGCGGGGCTTCGTTTCTCAGCTGTCAGGACTCTTCATTCTAGACCGGGCAGACTGGCTGTGCTTACCAAGTCAAGGAAGACACTCTGCACGTGCTCAAGGGCACTTCCACTTCGCTGTCCACCATTCCACAGTTTAGAGCAAGCCCAGCTGACAAGAACAGCACTCGCACTAGCAATTTACCGCTCGGTTTGCCTCGTGTCACAACCAGAATATGTCTGGCATCCAGTTGTTGCCGGAAAGAGTGGCGTGTCTGACAGGAACGCCGAGGAGAGGAGCGGTGTCCTCGGGGGGGCCCAAGTGTCGGCCGCTCTCGGGGGAGCCGTTTCTGGGCGGAGAGGCTGCAGCTGGAAAAGAAGCGCAAAGCCCTGCTGGGGTTGAGAGGGGGGCGCTCCGTCGTCCGCTGGGGCTTCCCACTGCTCTGGAGGGGGGGGGGATTCCTGGAGGCTGGGGGGGGGGCAGGCCGGGCCTGGGGAAAGTGGAGTTCGGGGAGGAGGGGGCTGAGCTTCAGAGCAGCCACCTCCTCCAAGCGGACCGGTGCTCGGTAGCCTGGAGAGGAGCTGTAATTGCGGGGGCTCTCCAGGCCCCACCTGGCAGCATGAAGCGGGCGAGTGGGGGGGGCTCGGCGGTGGAGTGGGGGGTCTGCCCCCCAGTCCAGTCGCTGAGCGCAGCTGGAAATGCAGCCCGCTAGGCTAGGCAGACGCTGGCCTGGAGATGGGGCGGGGGCGGGGGGAGCAGAGAGCAGGCTGGCGGAGAGCACCTGTCCACGTGCTGACAGGTAGCTGCGAGACCGCCGGAGGACATGCAGGCAGGCAGGCAGGCAGCCCCCGCCGCTTCAGAGCAGGGTGGCCGTGGCGAGGAGGAAGCGCCAGCTGAGCGGTGCGGGGCTCTGAGATCCCTCCGCCGTCTCATTAATCCTGATTTACGGAAAGTGGCAGCCGGCTGGGGCCCTCCGAACAGGCTGCCCGCGCGCCTCATTTGCCTGCGCAGAAGACAATCGGGCCCCGGAGACCGGGCGGGCGGGCGGGCGGGCGGGCGGCGCTGAATTATTCAGGCCGGGAAGGAAGCCCTCCCCGACAGGCCTGAAGAGACAGACAGCCGCCGCACACCGGCCGCAGCCAGCAGCGCTCCTCGCCCGGCCCCTGCGCCCGGCTGGGCTTTCGGAGCAGGCAGAGGACGGCCTGGGGGGCGGGGTCTGGCGCAGCTCAAAGAGTCCGTGTGGGGGTCACGTGCACTGACATATCAGCAGCCCTGGACCTAGGGTTGCCAGCCTAGTGGCTGGAGACCTCCCGCTGTGATGCCTGATCTTCAAGAGACAGCCCACCTGGAGAAAAGGCCTGCTTTGGAAGGGGGACTCTTGGACATCTGAAGCCCCGCCCCCAAAATCTCCAGGTATTTCCCAACCCAGAGTTGGCAACCCGGCCTGGATCCCCGAAGAGTCTCCTCCTCCCCTTGCTGTTCCTCAAGGGCAGGTTTAGACAGCACCTCCACCGATGGCTGCCCCTTATCTGGGAAGGTGTATGCAGGCAGTGGGAACCAAATGGTCATGTTTGTCTGGAGGTCCCAGCACGGTAGTGGCGGGGGGTGGGGCGGTCTTCAATGTCCATTATTTTTATTGAGGTCCTGGCTTCAGAGCCACCTTCCTTGTGCACCTGTTGAACTCAGCTGGCTACCTGTGTTCACTGTGTTGCAAAGTGCAAAACAAACCAACAAACACACAGCAACACTTCAGGATCACCTGAATGAATCACCTGACTGTGCTTGCCAATCTTTGGAGCACAGAAGTCCTGCCCTCTGACCCCTGGAGGTCTGCCCCCCCTCCCCCCCCCCCCCCCCCGCCACTCTGGGGCTTCTGCCCTCAGTTCTGCATCCGGGGCTTAGCAGCTGCTGCCTTCTGGCCACTGGAATCCCCTTGCAGGAGCCTTGGCAGGTTTCTCAGGGAAGGGGTTTCCGCTCCACCTGCGTCCTCTTCCCCCTTTGCTTTTTGGCAGAGGATGGAGCAACTCCAGCTAAAACCCTTTTACAAGAATCCCAGCACAATCCTCTCCTCTGTAAATAAAGAGGCAAACTTGGGGAAGAAGCAAAATGGCAGAAACGCAGAGGATTCCACTTGGAAAGGTCTTTTGGGCCCCACAAGCTCTTCCTGATCTCCTTGTGTAGCAAAACCACCAGAAGGTGCCAGAGGGCAGGGATAGCCTGTCAGGATCAGACCAAAGCCCCTCTGTCTTAGCGCTGGGCCTCCAACGGTGGAAAGCTCCTCCAGAGCCAATCACAAAGGGGGTGGCTTGCCCCCTTTCTTCCCCAGACCCGGTGGTGATGCTGCAGGAAGGACAAAGGAATGCCGGCCAAACTCACCTGGGAGCTCCCACAAACTCCAGAAACAAACAAATCCCAAAGAGAAGTTGTTCAGGCAAAGAAAAGAAAAAGGGGGGGGGGGCGCAGCACTAAGGGAAGACCCAGAAAGCCCTTCCCAAGCTGCTGATGGTCAGTGGAAGTGGAGAGAAAGGCCTATCAGTGCCGCTCTCCTCCGCTGCCAGAGCTGGTGGCTGGAACGTTTCTGTGTCAGCGCCCTCCCTGCGGCCTCATCTGAACTCTCCAAATCGGATGGCCGTGGGCCAGTTAAGGGAAGGAACGTTTTCAAGAGTGGCAAAAAGGGAGCGGGGGGGGGGCATCAGCGGGGAGTGGGATCTTTGCCTCTCCCACCCCTCTCGCTTCTGTTCCTGCAGCAAGGGTGCCTTTTGAGCCCCGTGTAGAAGCAGCCAGAGTCACGTGTCAATGGCCACGATCTGCCAGGTGGTTGCGCGGGCAGAGGCCAAGGGAACGAAGGAGGCTTGCCTGAGGGCCCAGGAGGGCATCTGCTCGGCTCACTCACCTTGCACTGAAAAAAACAAACAAGCAAGGAAGACCCAGCAGCAGCAGCAGGAGGAGGAGGAGGAGGAGGCAGCCCCCCAAGGAGAGAGTCGGCCTCTGCTCCGTGCTGGCTGCTGCCCGTGGGCTTCAGGGGCCTCTCTGTGTCAGCCGGGCCGGGTGCTGGCAAAAGGGAGAGCTGCTCTCATTTTTCAGCCACAGCAATTTCATGTGTAATTAAGCTAACTAATTGCATATCTTGGTCCTGAAATGGAGACACATGATCCCGAAAGGCCGCTCCCCCGGGCATTCATCTCCTCTGGCATGCAGAGGTCTGACCCTCTGGAAAGGCAGTCTCTGCCTAGTGACCATCTGCTGATCAATGGGGGGGGGGGCAGACCCCCGGCCTGTGGCCTCCCAAGACAGGGGAGAGAGAGCGAACCCTCATGGCTTCCCCATGGCAGTCGCCGGGTGGGTTGTCCCCTGCCTTCCATTTGCTCTTCCAGCACACAGATGTGGAGTGGGGGGGGAGGAGTGTGGGAGAGGGGGCTGCAGACCTTTTCAGAGGGAGCCGCTGAGTCATGATGAGGGCACTTGGTGGAAGGTGTGAGGGCCACTCCTGCGCCCTCCGTGGCCTCTGCCATAAGGCCACCCTCCAAAGAGCTGCAGGGAGGGGATTGTGACCCCCCCCCCCAGCCAAGAGAAATAGCAGCAAGAATGCTCCCACCCAGCCACTGTTTTCACCACTGAAGAGCCGCCTTCCCCCACCAGCAGGCCTGGCTGGTGCCAGTTCGACCCAATCCTCTCGGTGAAACCTTTGGCCGGCATCCTCATGAGCTGTGGGGCAGGTTTTCAGTTGACACCCAGTCTTCTGTCTCCTGGGCTGCTCTGGGGCCACCACCAGTGAGGACGAGGCTCCTCTTCCTGGCCGGCTGCTCCTCTGGCTGGTCATGATTTGACTGGGCCACCCTGCTGCCGGCCGAATTCTGCACCCTGGCTTGGCGCAGCTGAGGACTCCTGGAGGGCCCTCCCTTCCCTCCAGGCCTGGAAGGCTGTGATCCACAACACACTTTCCTAGGAGCAAGTGCTGCTGAATAAGGCCTTCAGATTGGCCCTCCTGCCAGAAGGCCTGAGTGGAGCTGCCCAGGGACCCGATTCCTGCTTGCGATGCACGGGTTTCTCTCCCAGAGCAGCCTTGACCAGGATGAAGGGGGAAGGGGGGGTCATATTTGTGGGGGGATGGGGCGGGGGGAATCATCCTCAGCTAGTGGCTGGGAGGGGCAGTTGGCCATCATTGACCTTCTGGGAACGTTATGCTGAGGAAGCTGCACTTGTTAAATTTCTGCCCACCTGGCCGCTGTGCCCCCCCCCCGGCCCCTTTCTGCTGTGAGTCTCTTAAGGGCACCAGTTGGCAGGAGAGTCCTGTGGCAGGATTCCCCACCCCCACCCCAGCAGCCTCTTGGCTTTGGGCTGATCTTGATGGGGCAGCACCAGCGGCTGGAAATGCCTCTGGGGCAAGCGGAGACAGTCTCCACCAATTAACCTGGCTTGCAGCCTGCTGGCGAGATCGGGCAGCAGAGAGGTCTCTGGTACTGCAGAAGAGGACAAGCCCAGCACATACGCCGCCCCGCCCCCCGACACCCAGGCCCCCACTGCCAGCGAGGAGGCCTTTGAGGCTGGCTCCCACTGGCTGTCCAGCCTGCACCTCCTGGCCCTCCTGGGTTGTATTCCCATGTTGTGCCATCAGGCCCCATTCCTCCGTGGCTGAGATGGTTTGTTGATGAGGATGTCATGGACTGCCTTTAATCTGGCTTGCGCCTCCGGCTGCCCCCAGGCCCAGAGCAAGCCGGGTTAATAGGCTCATTTGGAGCTGGTTTGTTTCAGCTCTTGCTAGCCAGGCAACCTCTCTTGGGGGGGAGGGGGGCATTATGCGGCTGGAAAGGGGAAAGGGGGGAGTTGGGAGCGACAAGAAGCCCTTTTGCCACCTGGCCCCTTTGAAAAGCACCCCCCCTCCCACCACAACCCTGGATTAATCCCCACCAGCTCTCGCATGTGCCTCCTGACCACTGTGCGTGGCTCATGCTGCAGAGGTTTGCAACAACAAGTGACAGCCAGAATACCACAAACCTTGTGTTGCATTCACAATTGCACATCGGCGCAGCAAGGGCTGTGAGCGGAGGAGGCCTGCAGCATAGAGGCCCACCCTCTTCTGTTTGCCTGAGGCAGGACTTCGCAAATTGCTGCAGCTCGGGAGAGACTTTTTGCGCCAGGAAATGAACACTGAGTTTACTTTGCCAGCTGTCCAGCACCTGCAGTAGGGATGTGTGACCCGACTTTGTCTAACTGGCAAGGCAGAGCGATGAGAGGTGAGTGTTGGGTCTACAAGGCTTCAGGCCTGCAACTCAGGAGCAACTGGAGCAATCATGGCCGACCGGCAGCTTCCTCGAGACGATGGCAGCTCCCTACAATTTCACTGCAATCCTTCAGTAGTAATTTAATATTTTTAGGGATTGATTCTGACACAAGCCTGTAGTTTATACAAGTGGGAACAAAGGTGTTTTCCAGACAGAGACAGGGCTGCGTTGTTTCTCTGTTGCTGGTACAGCCATGGATAAAACATGGCAGCAGTCGGGGCTCTACGTGCTGAGCACCCTGCAGTTTCCCTTCCCCAGTTCCTTGGCAGGGACTGTTCCATTTCCCCCTTAAAACAACAAGCAATTGAATATCACTGCATTTTTAATAATAATCCATGTACCGGGTTCTCTCCTTTCAGTTCAATAATATGCCTTTCCCCTTATGTCTCTGCAACAAAAAGAGCTAGAAACATTTTGAAAATGAAAGCTGGGAATTCAGAGAACCCAATATGCAAATTGTCATAATGATATTATGATGTTTTTATTGCTGGTTAAGAAACCAAAAAGCTCTCTGGTGGCAGGGTGGGGTGACCACAGGTCAGAGAAGACGGCTGCCTGGGGGCCCGGGGAGCTCAGGCAACCCACAGGCAGGGCAGCCACCTGGGCTTTGTTGTGATCTTTCCCAAAACACTGCAGCCAATTCAGTTTGTAGGTTTGTAAAACACCGGAGAGAAACTGGAGACACTCTGGGAGGTGCACAGACGTATTGTGATCATGTGGGGAAGCAGGATTCAAACCCACTTCCCAATAGCCTTGGACCCTGGGCGAGCAACTTGTATGGGAGCCATCTCAGAGGCCACTCCAGACTGACTTTAAAACATGAGGTGAAGAAATTCAGAACAGTGTAGACGTCACACATGATGGCTCAGAAGTGTGGGACCTTAAACCCTTGTATATGTGTGTTCATGTGAGTGGGTGTAGATATGTGAGGTGTGTGTGTGGTTACACACAGAAGGACTTTGTGCATGGTCAGAGGCAGACCGTCCATAGGAATAATTGTGCGGGCAGGGAAGGGAAACAGTCTGCCCCTGAATACCCATCCAATTACAACAGGAGCTGTGGAGGGCGAGAACATCTCAGATACTCACTGACTCTTCATCCGGAATGTGGAGTTTATTTATTTATTTATTTTCAGACTTATATACCGCCCAACCCCCAAAGGGCTCTGGGTGGTGAACAACATAAAATTTAGATACAAAAAACATAAAAATCAAATATCAGTCTGTCATTGTATAACACAAATTAAAACGCAGCACTTAATACATAATACAACACAGCAATGCCCGCCAGTCCCTCTTAGACCCTCCTGAGAGGAGAGAGAAAAAGGGGTGGGTCCTAGAGATGGTAGTAGACCCTGTCCATAAAAAGGAAAGGAAAGGGGGGGGGCCTTTTCAGCGGCTGGACACTCCAAAAGCCCGGTGGAGCAACTCCGTCTTGCAAGCCCTGTGGAACTCACCAAGGTCCCGCAGGGCCCGGACAGTTCTACCAAGACGTTTATCCCCGGGAGGGTAGCTGGGGCAGCAGAGCCCCTGAGCAGGAGGCAGGCTAGAGCTGGCTGGCGCAGATGCGAGGAACTGTCCTCCAAAGGGTGAACATCTATTCAACTTGCAAATGGATGAGGAGAATTTATAGGTGCACTTTCTCCTCAATGGGGCCCACAGCTGTCCACAGCGTTCTCCTCTCTTCCATTTTATCCTCACAACAACAATGTGAGATAGGCTAGCCGGAGAGTGTGTGCCGGCCCAAGGTCACCCAGCAAGAGTTTCCTTGGCAGAGAAGTGGGGATTCAAACCAGCATCTCCCAGGTCCTGCCATGTCCCTCTTACCACTCAGTCATACTGGCCATGTCCTATAATCCTGGAAAGAGAACACCTGGCTGGAAGGGTAAAAAATGGGTTCTTTTCACCCTGATGCAACAAGAGCTCCAGCCTTCCTCTTGGCCAGGGCTGCCTGTGACTGATTTCCACAGCAAAGAGAAGATGGCTCCTGCACACACGCACACGCGCGCACACACACACACACACACACACCCCCGGCAGGCTCCCTCCCCCAACACAGAGACCTGGCCTGCCCAAGCCATCCAGAGGGCAGTCCCTGGGGAGGGGGCGGCCTCAAGGACAAAGTGGTGGATCCCTTGGAGAGGCACAGTTAGCACAGCTGCAGGGGGAAAAAATTATTTCTTGTTTGTGACATCCTTTTTAAAGGATGGCACGGAGGAAGCTTTAAGAATGAAATTATTGCATGCAATAAAGAAAAAACACACAAACAGGCAACATATTCAAATTATGCAATGAGAATATTGCAAGTTCATAAATAAACATCACTTATTAACCCTTCTCTTAACAAACCCAGCTTCTCTTTAACATTACAAGGCAAAATACGGCCCCCGCTCTGCACAGGCACCCCCTCCCTCGCTCCCTCCCCCGCCGCTGAGCTGCTTCTCATTAATGGCTGCTTTGGTTTTTGCATTATTGGGGGGGGGGGGGCTTCAGCGGCTGCTCTGGAAGAACTGTTCAGGCTTGTCAGGGTCGAGAGAAACACGGGACTCCAGGCCCTGTTGGACATCCGGCCCACACCCTGCTCCCACCACCACTAGAGGCCCCCGTCCCCCAAAGGGAAGGCTGCCTTCTCAAAGGGCACATCCCACAATTAGCCAGGTGAAGTCTGTGCAGACATGATTGATGCAGGGAATGCAAAAATGGGCTTCTGGTGGTCCTTTTGTCTGGAGTCGAAGTTTGTGATTTGGCTCCCCCCACCCCACCCCCAGCACAACACATGCTCAGAGGAGATCTGGAGTGAGCAAAAATGAGCAAAAATGAAATTTTGGATTTCAAGGATTTAAATTACAATCTTATTAGCAGGGCTGGAGGCCACCTCTGGGCCCTTATTGAAAATAAATATCCCAGACAGCAAAAGATCTGACAGGAGCTCAGATCCGGGCCGTGGCATCCCCATCCCCTCGGTAGCCTTAGGACAGCAACACTCAGCCTCAGCTGCCCTCCTGCCTGACGGGGAGAATACTGACCTCGAAGACGGGGGGCTGCTGAAGTGTTTGGATGCTGCAAGACCCCCTAGACCACCGCTGCCCGTCTGAGTGGACAACATGGACTCTGGTGGCCCAGAAGGCTGCTTCCCTGCCTTTCATTCATGCCTTTCTTTAGGGTTTCCTTCATAGTGCATCACAGCCAAAAAGGCCTCTGACGCAGCTAACCATAAGATTAAAAACATACTTTATTTTATTAAACAAACATTTCAAAAACACATTTGAAATGGGTCCCCTTCAACGCAAGCTGCCTCTGATCCCCCAAGGCCACCGCTCTCTCTGAAGCGGATTGACTCCGGAGTCGTCAGCCGCAGTGTGTGTGGGCGGCGTATTCTGATGGGGAAACAGCGGTTCCTTTTGCACCAGGAAGGGTCTTCTCTACCCCCCCCCACCGCAAAACTCTCTGCCCAGCTTCAGTAATTCTCTTTCAAGTTATTGAGAAATGTAAGCTTAATTATATTTGCATATAAAAAATAGGCTCTAATTAGTGTGATGGATTATTATTTTAACCTAAATGACATTTTGAGTATCTATCCCACCCTAATAGCAAAAGTATCTCTAATAAATCAAGGCCCTGGTACAGCAATGGTCTATTGAGCTGCCTTATGAAATATATTTTATTAATATAGCAGAATGTATTGAATCTGAAACAAGTCAAACAACTGCTCGTTTATTAAACCGTTTAAATGTCAGCTTTATACAGGCATAATATTACAGGAAATATGTTCCTGCAAAAGACATCTGCGGGGCAAGCCTACTCAAAATATTAGTTATTTCACTCAAATATATGAAGGAAATAAAAATTCAATTATGTAATTTATGGAACTAAATAAATTTATATTGGTTAACATAAATGTTTTGAATTAGCAGACCTACTTTTCTTGCAAAGTTTCTTGTTTTCCGCTTGCAGCTGATCCCTCTGGCAAAAGCGAGGGCTGATGTGGGGGGGGGGGCAAAACCCTACTGGGGACCCCCCCCCCAAGAGAAGGCCTTTGAGTGGCACAGCAGCCCTCTACTCCCATCTTGGATTGTTGCTCGCAATTCATAGGCAACGTTGGGCGTTTCTGCCTTAATTAGAAATTAGGACAGTCACTTTGGCATAAATTGAATCAGACTAAAGCTGATTAGCAAAGTAATGCAAGAAATCATTATATTAAGCCACTCTGCCAAGTCCACTGCTGATCTATCACAAATTTGGGGTCTTAATGAGCTCCTAATTAATAGGTTGGGTCAAAATAATTCCTGTAATCCAGTCCAGAGAAGACACGGCCCTCTCCCACAAGTGCTTCAGGCAAATTAGCAAACTGCAGAAACTAACAGTCTGCTGGGCTATGAAAAGTTGGCTCCGTGGACCATGCTGGTGAAAGTAATCCAAAAATATGGGTGGGGAGCCCAGCCAAAGCCTGCTAGTAGCCCCTCTGAGAGCCCCCCCCCCAAGAGTGCATGAAGGGCCATCCCATACCCAAGACTGCTGATGTTTGGCAGGTGGGCTGATAACCTGCCTTGCTCACAGGGACTCGGGAGGGACTTCAGGCAGTACCGAAAAAGCCATTTACAAAGTCTCAACAAACATTAAGAGCTGCCACCGTGCCAATTTCATAGAAGTGAGAAGCTCCCTCTTGCTCACTCTCCTGGAATTCTGGGGGTGTGGGAAGACCCGTGGACCCCCAGGAAATCCCCCCAGAGAACGCAGCCATGGATCTCCCCAAGGCACAGCCCTCCCCTTTTAGTTCTCTTCCTTCCAGATAGAGGATGGGGCCGGGGGACAGGGCGGGAATCCATCTGCTCAGCTTGCAGGAAGTCTCTGATTCAATCCCCAACAGGACTTCCCGGTTCAAAAAGGATCAGGTCGCTGGCGAGTGGAAAGATGTCCCTCTCCCAGAGACCACCCGGAGCTGCTGCTGCCACTCAGAGCAGACGAGGCTGCCTTTTACAGACCACGAGGGAGGAGGCGGCAGCAGCTTCTGTTTTGGCGAGGAGGCCGGGGCATCTGATCGGGATATCCCTGGCTGCCTAATCTCCTTGGAAGCTGAGCAGGGTTGGCATTTAGTGGTTGGGAAACCACCCAAGGAAGTCCAGCCGGGTCGTGTGACACGGAAGCAGCCGAAGGTAAACCACCTCCGCCTGTCTCTTGCCTGGAGTGCCCTACGGGATTCCCCTAAGTCTGCCGGGACTTCAGAGATCAATGGGCTCATGTGGGGGCGCATTTGAGCAACGTCCTGCCCCGTCTTACTCTCCTCCTGCAACTTTCGTTCCTGTCCTCATGATCTCTTTTGAAAAGCTAGAGGTGGGAGGAGAAATATCAAGAGGTAGAGGCTCTTTCTACTCACCCTCCTATAAACATTGCAGGACAAACGGGTGACTGGTCCCCTGGGAACAAAAAGTTCCTTGAGTTCTTGAACCCCCCTCAACAAGAAGGGGAACCCAGCCTTCCTGACGGGGGGAGGGGGAGAGCTTGCAGAGGATGCCCCCCTATCCATGAAGCCCTAAACAGGCAAGGCAGGCTGCAGGACAACATTGAGAGAGGGGAGGTCTTCCCCAGAAGAGCCCTCAGCTCAGAGTACCTCTGAAGAGAGGGACCCTGTTGTGCTGCACAAGAGCTTTGGCTGGAGCAATAGAGGCTTGGAGGTACCCGTAGATTCTTGTTTGCAACAATGATGGATTCTTCAAAGACTGTTGGGAGTGTCAGGCTCTGGGAATGGGGCTCGAGAGACACGCCCACTGCCTGGATTCTCAGCTGCAAAAGCACCAGGCCCTGGGGACAAAAGCTCCCCCCCCCACTCCTCACCTTTCCTCCTCCACCAGCCAGCAGATACCTGAAAGTTTGCCCCCACCAGTCCTCCCAGCTTCCTGCTACCTGGAACAGAGCCCTCAGGGGATGGGGCGGTATATAAATACGATAATAAAATAAATAAATAAATAAACTTCAAACCAACTGAGACAAAAGAGACCTCTAAAATGAAGGGCAAGCAAGAAGAGCTGATCCGCGCATGGGGTGGGCTGACCAGTGGTCCTGGACATGTCTGCCCCCTCGGCTGCAGAATATCCTGGCGGGGGAATTAAGCAAAGTTCACCACTTTCCCTTGCCTGCTCTCTCTCTCTCTCTCTCTCTCTCTCTCTCTCTCTCTCTCTCTCTCTCTCTCTCTCTCTCTGTGTGTGTGTGTGTGTGTGTGTGTGTGTGTGCATAATTGAATTCTCTGCCTATTTTCTCCTTCTTTTGTGAATAATCTCTCTTTCATGTGGCTCGTGTGTTTCCGAGATAATTCAGAGGGTGCCTTTCTTGGAACAAAAACACCACAAAGGCCCCCATGCAAGGAGATCCACGCACACTCTTCTCCCCAAGGAACTGCACAGATACCAAACGTCTTGGAAGGGGGGGGGGATTCCAGAGCATTTTCCCCAGAGGGGGCTTTATGTGTGAAATGCTCGGGCTTGTCATGGATTATCCCTGTGATCTTTCTTCAATGGAGATGGGGGTTTGTTGCCCTTGTGTCTCAAAGTGTCTCCTTCTGAGCCAGCCCCAAAGAAGAACGGCTGTCTGGGGACATTCCAGAAGCCTCCGGCCAACAGGTGCAGGACGTCCTGGGCTAAGAGGGGTTTGGCCATCCAAATACTCCTAGGAAGGAGAGCTAAACAGAACTTTCATGGCCACAGGCAGGACACCTCCAAATGCCAGATGCTGACAGCGCTCAAGGGAGAGGGGTGTGGCCTTCCTGGAGGTGTGGGGATGGCCTCACACCTGCACCTGGGTCTAAATGACCTGCCCTTGCCTCATTCAGCCACGTCTTCACCTGAGCAGCACCAACACAGAATGTCCTGCACAGAATGTCCTGAGCAGTGGAGTCCAGGAGCCCAGAGGCAGAGAGATACTTCGTGTTCAGGCAGGGAAATATGCTTGGGAAAGGATTCTCTGAACTTTCCCATTGTTGTTTTCCCTGCTAGTCAACCAGTTTATATTCCCAGTTCATAGAATTTCTTCTTAAAATCTCCCTTCAATTTAATGTCTTGCTGTTTTCCAGTATTTTTTTGCTGTTGCTCTGTGAATGGATGGAGCCCCCAGTTCAACTATAGAACAGAAAAAAAGTTATTTTCGATTTGTTTGTCTGTGGAAGAGCCTTTAATCCCTGTTCGTTCTGGTGGGTTTTCCGGGCTGTGTGGCCGTGGTCTGGTGGATCTTGTTCCTAAGGACATTTCGCCTGCATGTGTGGCTGGCATCTTCAGAGGTGGATCACAGAGAGAAGTCTTGTTACACACTGTGTCCTCATTTGCCTGTCCTATCTATTTGCATATAGATGCATTCAAAGATGACTGGGTTGCTTGGGGGGGGCGGGGGAATGGCTCCTCCCAAAACTGGCTGTTATAAAATGTGAAGCCCCCCCCCCTCCCCAACCTTTCCAAGTCTGATGACCTGTCCCTATTGCCTTGCTCACTGGACATCTTGGGCGATTTAACTGCTTTGTTTCACACGGCAGAGTCCTGGTGGGGAGGAGCGGCCACTGTGGAAATGAGGACAAGGAAATGAGTGCCCTTTGGGGGAGGGGCAGGGGGTCTTAGTGAGTCTGGGGACCTGGCAAAAGTCAAGGATGGAGTCCCAGAATCGCTGCCATTCTCCAGCCAGGGACAAACCAGTCGTGGCCCCTGACCCCAGGGGAGGCTGGCAGGTACCACGGCTGCGACCAGAAGAAAACAGGACACAGAACAGGCCCAAGCTGTCTCCCTCCCTTGGAGGGTCATGGGCAGTTGGCTCTCTCAAGTGTGGGGCCCAGAGAACCTGCCCCTGTCGCCCCTGGGCACGCATCCGGAAGAACCAACATTTCCCACCCATGTGGCAGCCAGCCAGCCAGCCAGCCAGCCACCAGGACTTTGCTGTGACCTTTCCCAAAATGGGGGGCAGCTGAGGAACCCCTGCAGGCTCATCAATGCACCACAATGTCCTGGGGAAGCAGGAAAAAAATGCTGCTGTCTAGCAAAATTAAACCAGGCCAAATAACCTGTGTGGCAACTACCTCCATTCCATGGCCCCCTCTCTGTGGAGGGCTGGCATTTCTCACTCAAATCATGACCCAAGGCATGGGCACCTCCTTTGGGGAAAGCTTTGACTGTCTGTTGTCAACTTGGAAGGACCCAACCAACCCATTTATCCTGACGGCTGGGCCACGCTGGCCTTTGCCCCACTGTGACACTCCTTTGCCCCCGGCTCACTGAGATCGTTCTGGCTGGACAAAGACCAGCAGCACAGAGAATGGCTTTAAACAGCAGCAGCTGCACGGCCACTGACTGGGCACCAGCCTTTAAGCCTTGCTCTGAAGCAACTAAGGTTAGGTGATCCGAGGGCAAATCCACTAATTACACCATTTCCTCAACAAAGTCAGATATAAGGGAATGTTTCTACATTGTAAGTTATAGCTGCTTAACTTTTATACAATAATGAAGTAAACCGACTGCAATAAAATAAACCATACAAATTTACACCACACCATGAAAATACACTATCTGGAAAACTTATCTTCCCCAGTTAATGCTATAAGCAACGCTGTGTTCATCATACATCAATAGAATATCTGTGTTATTCTGTAAACTTCGTCTTTGTAGTCAAACTCCTCAGTTCTGACTCTTCTCCTTTTTAACTACAAACAACCCCTTCATCCTTTCAAGCTTGGATTTCAGCAGCACTTGTGGGAGGGGGTGTGTGCTTGCGGGGTGGGGCTTGCCTGAGGCATCTGAGTGGACCTCTGACCTGACAAACAAGCCAGACTTGTTGTAAACAGATCCTGGTGTTCTTGGGCAGAGGTTGCCCATCATGGGTGGGGAAATTCATGGAACGTTTGGGGTGGAGGCTGAAGACAGCAGGTTTGGGGGGCGGAAGGACCTCCACAGAATATGACACAACGGAGGCCACGAAGTTCCCAAAGCAGCTCTCCAGATGTTCATGGACTACAATTCCCATCAGCCCCTGCCACCATGGCCAATTGGCCATGCTGGCATGGACTGATGGGAATTGTAGTCCATGAACATCTGGAGAGCCACAGGTTGCAGACCCCTGCTCCGGGGGAATGGATCTCTGTTGTCTGGGGACTAACAGCAATTCCAGGAGAGCTCCAGCCCCTACCTGGAGGTTGGCAACCCTTCTTTCATTCCACCCTTCATTAGGATGACCCTTTCAGGGAAATCCATGTTCAAAAAGATCTAATTGTCAGTCCTTCTAAGGCAAATGTAGCCGAGGGCTCTAATTCTGTTCATGACTCTGCGTTCATTTTTTTGCCAGCTGCTCCACCAAGGGCGGACATCCCATTCTTGGGCACCAGAGGAGACTTTATGGGTCCCTTTTGTTGTACTTGGCAGTAGCAATGCAGCTTCCCAACTGGGATATTTGCTCAGGAGCAACCACAAGTTGACTGCAGTTTAGCCGTTCCGGACAACCCTTGAGCACTCACTCGGTTCCAGTTCAGATGGAGGACTCACCTCATCCCCTGCCCTGCAGAATCCATCCCTGGCTCCGTCCACACCCGTTTTTCTTGCTTCTACTACAATGAGAGAGAACTCCTGGTCCAGACTATCTGCATCCGTGTGCACTTCAATGTATTGTGCTCCAATTTGGCAGCATCTTACAAGAGGGCTGTGCTATGATCCAGAGTTTTCCAAACCAAAGTTTCCCAAACATCTTGTACTGTTTAGGAACATGCTGCATTCCACATTTTTTGCAGTTTTGTCTGTTTGCCATTCCTCCTTCCTCCACGCCCACGCCCGCCCCCACCAGCTGGGGAGGAAGGTCTGCTTTTGAAGGCAACTGACTCGCTCTTTGCTCTTTTCCGTGAAGGGCACAGAGAACCCCTCCAGCTGAATCCAGCTCTTTGGCCTGTGAAACTGAAGGGGTGTGTGTGTGTGTGAAGCTCCCTCATAACATAGCAGCCTTCCTCTGAAGACACTCTCTTGGGTGCCAGAAGCAACTCACTGCCTTTTGCTGAGGGCCAAACTAAACACGACAGCATCTTGTGGCTGCCGCAGGAATGTGGCCGTTTTGAAGACCATTTAAAATGCTGCCAGGGCCTGGTCCGGTCCTGAGTGGATCCACAGTGCAGGGCTATTGTTTTGGCATAGGTCTTTCAAACGGCAGCCGCGTCTTCATGGCAGTCCCGAGGAGGACACCGTCATGTTTAGTTCAGCTCAGAGATTGAAGGACATTTTGCAGCAGCCAGAGTTTTCAGAGCAGGAGGCAGCCCCTGACTGCTTGAAATCATTGCCATTGGAACAAACTTTTGCACATTTTGGAAGCAGACATGTGGAATTTATGTTCCACTAGCTTTGAAGCTTGGACGAAACCTGAACACATCCAGGTTCCAGTAAGCTTACTGGACTTTCATTGTGTTACACAGGACCGTTGCTTTGTACTACACGGGATTTTTATCAGTGTTATTAGGGTCGGTATTTCAGACACCTTGTGGTACTGTTGTATTGTTTGTGGTTTTGGCCATGTATTATACTTGTAACAAGACTGCATCAGAGAGTAGACAGCTATTGCTGTGAGCCTTCTTCAATGTAATTTCTATTGGGTTGTTAATTCTACATTATACAGATCCACACTTTGATCTACTTTTTGTGTGCATGTAAAAAATGAATTTGGTCCAAAAGTTTTATTATTTTAAGGCACACAGTATTCTGCAGACTTTTATTTATTTACATAATTTGCCATTCACATTTATTGCTCAGACTCAAGGCAGATTACAGAGTTATGGAAGACAATGGAACAACGACAATATAGTGCACATCATGAACAGTGCAGTAAAATACACTGGAAAAATTAAAGAACAAAGAAACAGAAATAGCATAACACGTTGCACAAACTGAACTTCCAAATCAGAGGACTGACATTCAAAAAGCTGCATTTCACAATTACAGGATGCTGACAGTACCGTACATCCAGTGAGCAACATGTACAGAGGGGGAGGGAGCGATGACTGTCTGATCACTTCACAGGCAATTGAAGGGAAAGCTTCATCACCGATGTAGAAACGGCCTCCTGCAGCATTCTCTTTCACAAGATACCTCACTGCTCATGCCCACCCGCATCACTCCCATTTTGCTCTTCTGAAGACATGTTTTTCCCACCGCATCAGGAAGGCCATTTCACAAGGGGGTGGGCTGGGCAGTGAGCACCATGGGGTGAGTTTTTGCTGACCCCTCCCATGGTCTTTGCTCAGATGACCAAAGAGTTCTCACGGAAACACGTCTGGAAAGGAGGTCTTGTAGTTAGGTGGGTCCTGGATGGCACGTTCCACCCCCCTCCCCCCCCAGGCCTTTCAGGGCTTATGGCTGTAGTTATAGTCCCCCTTTCTCACTGGGACTCAAGGTGGATGACAAATACCACAAGAACTGTGCAGTGTAGTGTTTTTAGAATGTAGCTGAAATGTTTGTGTTGGTGTCCTGAGCCCAGCCTTGGCCAGGGATGGACAGGTACTAAAGCAAATCAAAAATATAAAAATAAAGTTACTTCACAAGCAAATCACAAAGTATGAGGGAAACATCTAAATCCAACAACAAAAAATAACAGTGGCGTGGCACTGGGTGTAACCTCTATATGTGGGTTCTGTGGGGCAGAACTTGGAATGAGTTTGCAACAACTATTTAAAAAAAACCAAAATGGTTTACTTTCTTAACATATAACATCAAACATCAACATTTAACATCACACTTCAAGGTCCTGTTCAGGTTGCACTTTCAAGTCCTTCTAGTTACAGTCTACTGATACTGCCAAGTCCAATTCTTCTTTGCAAGGGGGTTGGCTCCTGAAGACTCCAAGGGCTTGGTGAACAGGATTCAACATGATGAAGGTTTCCAGGAGAACTCTCACCCATCACAACCACAAAAAGAAACCCTGAAACAATAAACTCCAACATTTACAACATAGCAAAAACAAACAACTACCTTCCCAGTAGTTCCCAACAACATTGCAGTTACTGTAACAAGGTGTTAAGGGCTTATACAAACCAAGGTCCGAGTCTGGTCGCCTTGTCTCCTCCAAACTACATGAGGTCTGCAGCCTCTTGCTGCTTTGAGTCTCCACCCCTTCTGGGTCAACCCATTCTGAGCATGGGGGTTACATGGGCAGATTACAGATGTGAGAAAGACTATTCAGTCAATGAGCAACAAGAGTACAAAATATAAAACGACTCAGTGTAACCGCAAAGATTCTTAACAAAGCGAAATGAGGCAGGACCGCTAGAACTGAAGAACTGGAAAAACAGACACACACACACACACAAATGGAGTAGCTGGACCCCACGAAAGCTGGACCCCACCCCTAGCACCATGTCCTCCCCAACCAACATTATTTCTGTCTGTCTTGACGGGATACCGTTTCAGCTTATTTATTCTCGGCCTTTTAACTACAGCTGCCAGACACTGGTTCAGGATCTCTCCGGTGTCATTAGGTGATCTGACGAAATGTAGAGCTGGGAGAGTATTGATAACACCCTCTTCCAAAACCACCAGTTATTTCACCTGAGGGCTTTCCGCAGAGATTGAATAGTATGGAGGGTAACAGTTCCCAGGTGAACTGGAATGCTCCCTCCCTCCCTCTGCCTGCTACCTGCCTCAGTTGCAAGCCAAGGGGAGTGGGACAGAGCCCCTGACTGCCGGCCGATCCCAAGCGGAAGGCATGAGGCATGGAGGCTGATGCTGCCCAGGGGTTGAGGCCACGTCCCATTTGCAGGACAGACCTCTTCCAGGATGCTCATTCCTCCCTCTCTGCCAGAACAGGGATCCTGGGGCCCAAGCTGTGAGTCCAGGTGGCTGACGCTTCCAGTCCAGGCATTGCCTTTCAGTGGTGAACCTTCCTCACCTGCACAGACAAAACCAGGGAGGGGCGACTTGTCCACTGTGACTTTTAGTTCCATATTCTCACCTTCTACAAACAAAAAATTATTGTGAATGTCCAAAGTCTCCTCTCCAGAACCCTTCAGACAAATGGATACTTTCCTCCTTTGCAGCCGCTGTAACTGGCAAGGAGACAAGCCCAGGCGAGTTGTTCTACCCTAGTTATTAGCCAGGTCACATCTGCTGCTGACGGCACCTGCTCAGGTGCTGCGGTGACCTTCCCTTCCTTGCAGAGGTTGTCCTTTAAGTGCGGCTCCCTTGCTCTCTTCTTCTGCCAAGGAAACGGTTCTCAGCTAAGCGCAGCCAGCACACATCCCGCTCTCCACTTCTGACACAGTGTGATTATTCTCGGTCTTCAAGAAAAGACTCACTGAATGAGGGATTTCACAAAACAAGAGTCATGTGAAGAGCAAGTCACACTTTTTCTTCAGTGACCTCAAAGCCAGGTGATCTGAGGAAAAGGTCACAAATTACCAAATTAACACTGTAAACCGAAGGGGAGGCCTCCAGACTGCCAAGTCTCTCACAACATTGGTCGATTGCCCCTCTCGTTTCCCTTCCACAACCCTCTGAGGAGTCCTTTCATCCCCAAACCAAGATGCTGCCCCTGGGAAAAGCCTCTGACCCCCACCCCACAAAGTTGGGAGGAATCAAATGCCAATCCTTGGTCAAAGGGTGAAAAATCCGGGGGTGGGAGTGGGGGGCGGTTTTCGATCTTCTGCTGCTGCTGCTCCTCCGTGCTGAGTCAGGAATTCTCTCCCGCCTGCCAAGAGATGTTGTCAGATGTTGCCCTCACAGGGATCAAAACACGACTTCGTAACCCACCGTGCCCCGTCCCGTCAGCCTCTGTGTCGGGGTGACAGGCGACACATGCTAAACAAAAGCAGCCACCGTCTCAAGCGTCCATGATGAGGGGCAACGTGACATCCTGACGCCTGGCAGCAAATGTCCAGAGCAAGAGGTCAGCTGCTGGGGAGGCCAAGCCCCGCCCACCAGTCCAGGATGCCACCCTTCCCAAAGGAGAGGCTCCCTTTGCCAAGAGGAAGGCTGGAGGCCAGTCGAGGAGAGCGCCTTGGAAAGAGGCCACCAGAGGCGGAAGCTTTCGAGGGGGCTCTTGTTTTGGAGGGTCCACGGCCCAAGTCCCTCTCTATGGAACAGGCGGTGGCTTTTCCTGCTGCCAAAGGCTGTGTCGTTTTGTTGGTAGTCCGCTTGGTTCCCCCTCTCTCCCATTTGATTCTGGGACCATTCCAGGAGCACTTTTACCACGATTCCCCCCCACCCCCGTGAACTGTTTCCAAGATCGCTTCCCTTGAGCTTGTGATCATATTGATTCATTGCTCATTTCTCACCTCACCAAACACCTGGTCCTAGGCCGTGCCCCCCCCCGCCCCCCAGCAATTCCCCCTTTCCCTGGGTCAGCCACTTCCCTCATCCCTTCTCGGCAGTCATCTCCCCCCTTGCTTTTCCCCCTTAAATTTTCTGTGCAAAATAATATTACATGTGCTGGTGCCGAGGAGCAGGGGAGCCCCACGCAGACCTTCTCGTGGCTGGGCGTGCCCAAGGAGCTGCTCACATTCCCCCGGGGCCCTGAATGCCTCTCACAGCAGTTCAACTTTAACCTCCCATTTTAAAAAATGCCCAAGCCCTGCTGGGACTGCGAATGGGTGTCGTCATGTTCTCCGGATTTCTCAATGAAGCAGACTCCGTTGGAAACTGAATCTTTTTCATTGACAGAAAAATCAGAAGAGTCGCACTCTGGACGAGAACTTTGTCCAACCTGAAAATGGACATGAAAACCCCAGCAAAACGACCAGTGAGCAAGCAGTGGTTATTCTCAAGCTGGTCCAGCCGAGCACTCCCACGAGCGCCAGATAAAATGCCCCCAAGTTCCCAGGCGAAGGCTGCTGTGCCGCTTGCTGTGCAAGCAATGCCAATAAAGAAACGAAAGTGAGCATAAAGAACACAGACCGGCTTCTCCTCCCTGACACCAGATCTTCTGCTCCCACCTGGGAACTCATGGCCAGACCAGCCAGGCCTTGACGATGGCAACTTAGCCAAATATGTGCACATTCACACAGACTTCCGTACGCTGCTCATTGCAGGACTATACCATGTGGTGCGCTCTGGCGTTTCAGTTATTTCCCCCACCCTGCACACTTTTGTTTTCCTGAGCAAACAAAAGAAATTTGTTTGGGCTGCTTCCTTTCTGGTGTGTGTGATGTTTTGATGGTGCATATCTGCCAATGCCGGTGGACGAATGGACTGAGCCTCTGCTGCGTTCTGTGTATTATGGCGGCTTGTGCCTCGGTTTGTGACATCCATTCTGAATGCAAATTTTCCGCATGCACAGGGACAGAAGAGACAAAGATTCTTGGAAGTGCAATAAAATGGGGTTTGTTTGGCTGAAAGTCCAGATCAGAGGATCCCGGGAAAGAAGGGAGGCGGGTTTTCAAAAAGAGAATCACAGCTGCGGTGATCAATGTCGATTGAACAGGGGCTACGCCAGGCATTCCTGATTTACTGCATCATTGCTGGAGTGCGTCCACCCACCCACCCACCCACCCCTAATAGGGTGAAGAGGGACAGTCCAGCCGGATCAACCAGCAGGGGGTTGTGAATGATGTGCTTCCTTCGCCGCCTCCTGTGTAGACAGAATGGAACTGATTCCACTAAACAAGAAACTGCCTTGCAAAGGGAGGCCTGTAGACAAAAATGGTGGGCAACGACCAGTGGTGGGATTCAAATAATTTAACTACTGGTTGTTGACAAGCACCACTTTTAACAACCGGTTTTGCGGAAGTGGTGCGAACCGGCTGAATCCCACCACTGGCAACGACTGGATCGACCGTGCCTCAAATGTGGGGCCGCCACCACCTGCAGAGAAGCCCCAGGTCAAGGGGGGTGTAAAGAAGAGGTGGTGCTGCAGGAGTAGCTGCAAGAGCGCAGGTTGGGGCCTTCTGTCCTGCTCAGGGCCACGCGATGTCGTCTGTCTCCAGATGGCTGCCCTGAAACCAGCAGCTGCCTGCCTGCCTGCTTCCTTCCCGGAAGTCATCCTCTCTCCTCTCAAGGAGGCGAGTTGCGGAATGAAGCTGCTCTCTGCGCTCCCCTCCCCAGGACCGGCGGTGCGGAAGGAAGGCCCTGTTGGTCGGCCACCGCGCTCCAGGAGGAGCCCCGGCTGGGCTCTGCAGAGAGGCCGCCCCACCCCACCCCCCCGCCGGGGGGCATCCTCAAGGGTGGCGCAGCGGAGCCCCCTCGCCCTGCCCTGCCCTGCTGCTCGGCGGCGCCCACGCGTGGCAGAACGAGGCCCGCGCGCCTGCTGCCCTTCTCTGCCGGAGGTCGCTGCACCTGGAGCGGAGGTGCCTCGGCTTGAAGGACACCGGCGGCGGGTGGGCGGCGACTCAGCCCCCCTCCCTCCCGCCAGCCAGCCGCCCCCCCGGCGATCTTGAGCCCCGGCCGCGGCGGGCGTGGAGCAGCGCGATCCCTTTTATGCGTGTAATAGAGATGAAGTTTGGGGGCCTTCGAGGCGCATCAATCTGGAGATTTATGAACCAATTTCCGCCGCGATTGTCTTTCCCTGGCAGGGCTGCGGCTGCGGCTGTTGTCGTCGTCGTCGTCGGCGGAATAGGGCGCCCCCCCCCTCCTCCTCCTCCTGGGCGCGCGGGCGCCTCCCGCCACTCCATAGATATTCATGAAGGCGCCCGTATTTAGTGCCGGAAATAACTTAATGCCGACAGAGTCGATGGAATAATCGCCGCTTCCCGGCTGACTTGCGGCCCTCCGAAAATGAGATTGCGCCGCCCGTCATTTTTCTTGTCTTGCGCCGCTCCCAGCAGCAGCAGCAGCAGCAGCGCCGCAGCCCCCGACGCCCCCCCCCCCGCCGCCCCACGAAGGATGCGCCGCGCATTCCCAATGAGCTCCCCGCCCCTCCCGGCCAGACACACCCCGCTGTCCCCCCCCCCACCTCCTCCGGGGAGGGCTCGTTTCCCGCCCGCTTAGATGACCCGCCGTGGGGTGGGGGGCAGCGCCGCCCCCCCATTCCAGCCATGCAGAGGCGCGGATCGGGCGGAGGCGAGGGGTCGGAGGCATTGCCGCCCGGCAGCCTGGCTCCGGAGCGCGCGGGCACGCGGGTTTCGAGGGGACCAGGCAAGCCGGGATGGAGGCGGGGGGGGGGGGGAGAGAGATCCAGCTCCTTAGTTTCGCCTAGAGCGGCTGGGCAGGCAGAGGGGCTGGGGGGGGGGGCACCCTCGGGCAGGGCTGGCTCCAGTGGTGGGATTCAAATAGTTTAACAACTGGTTGTTTACAAGCACCATTTTAACAACCGGTTCTGCCGAAGTGGTGCGAACCTGCTGGATCCCACCACTGGCTGATCCCTTCCCCCCTCCTTCCTGAAGAAGATTCAGGGGAAACGCCCCCCCCCGCCCCTTTCCGCCCCGGTTCTGCAACGCGTCACAGCTGAATCTGAGCCAGTTCCCCTTTGGGAGGGGGGCGCCCCTCTGCCCCCTCCCAGTCAAGGGATCCCCACCACTTCATTTGCACTTCTGCCTCCAACCACAGAGGGGCCCAGCCTGCCCCCCCACCCCCACCCCCATCTAGGCTCATGGCAGGAGGGGTGGCCACCTGAGGCAGGCACAGCCTGGGCACTCAAGGCCAGACCAGGTATGTGCATGTGGGTGTGTGTGTGTGTGTGTGTGTGTGTGTGTTCATCCAAGCGGTGAGCAGCTGGAACTTCAGACCCTTCAGGCACTCTTCAGCCCCCCCCCCCCCATGCTGAAATCAGGCCAGGTCTGGCTTCCGCAAAGGTCCACAGAGTCACGGGTGGGTGGCCTGCCAGTTCACTGGGGGGGGGGGCATATGGAGCTGCACAGAGGGAGGGGTCAGAAGTGGCTGGCTTAGTGGGGAAATTGCAGGCGGGTCCCCACCTTGAAAGGCCACGCAAGCCCGGACAAGCCAAGCCATGTGGGTCCCACCCTTCTGGCAGCTCCGGGAAGCAGGCTGTGGCAGTGAGCCTGCCCTTTGCCTGTCTTTAGCGTTGTCATTACAGCCTCTGAGCACATGCAAAGTCCCTTTGCCCTCCTGACTGAAGCCTGCCCTCTCCAGCCCCAGCCCAGAAACTCTGGCCCGCCCCGATGGCTGACCCGGAATGCTCCTGCGCACGATCCCCTTCACACTTGATGTGTGCCTGGCTGGTCATGCATGGGGCTGTCCAGTCCTAGACTCTGCTCTGTGCCGCACACACCGCTTTCCTCCTTAGGGTGGGGCCAATCGCTGGCCCAGAAGGGCGGTTCCAGAGGCATCTGGGCTTCTGGTGGCTCCTGCTGCCTGCTCGGTGACTGACGGAGTAGAGAGAGGGGACTCCACAGCAGGGCTTGCTGCTCCCAAGTGCCCTTTTCAGTGTGTGGATTGCCTGGGAAATGGGCTGATTGCAGGCCCAGCCTTGGGAGGCAGCAGCTGTCTGCGTGGGTGGAGAAGCCTCAGTCGGGAAGGAAGTTGCGGGGGGGGGGGGTGTGTGTCTGAACCTGGTAAAGTGGGGGAGCTCCAGAGGCTGGGAGAGATGGGGCGGCATTGCTATGGCAACTCCGTAGGTGAAAACTCTCCTGCTGAACCCCCTCCCTCCCCCATTTCAGGGGAGGGGAGCAATGAATTCACCTGAGCTCAATTGGCTGATTAAATTAATAGCTATGGATGACTGGGGTTCTATCTCAAAGAGCTATTTTTAAAAATATGCATAATTTTAATTACACATTGACACACGTTTTATTCCTAATGAAGAAGAACTTGACTACCAGGGCAGGTGCTCTTAATTAATGCTTCAACTGAAGCCGGCACCAGGAAGCCGGGGGAGAGCTCTGGCCCCCACCCCCCACCCCCCTGTTTGCACACGGCTTCTGCCTCCCTCTCCCTTTGATGCAGGAGGGCTCAGAGGTAAACACAACCCGCTCCCCAGGCCTTCTTCAAGGGTTCCCTTGGAAAGTCCCGCCATCTTTCTTCTGGAGGATTCTGGCAGGCTCCCGTGGGTGGGTTCCTTGCAGCCACTGCTGTGGCTACTCACTGTGACGTCATGAAAACAAGCAAGACTCTTGTGGTGACTTTTGAATCTTGCAAGGGGGGTGGGGGGGGGGCTGTAGACCAGGAGAGCTTCTGACGGGATCCAAATGGGTTCAGTTGAAAGATGCCAGAAGCTCTGCTTGTGTTCTCTGCAGCCGATGAACTGCCAGCACCGGCGGTGAGGTCGAAGGGTTGCCCGGGAAAGGGGCCTGCCGCCTCCTGTCAGAGCCCCCACAGCAGAACGCTGTCTTGGAGGAGTCATGTGAGAGGTCCAGTGTGGACAACAGGGTCACCCCCCCCCACACACACACACACACCACACCCCAGCATCGTTCCCAGTGGAAGGTTCAGCAGGGCTGAGCTCCAGCACAAGTCTGGGAGGACCCGGATATGCCTCTCTGCAGTGTGTGTGTGTGTGTGGGGGGGGGGGGGGCGAGAGGCAGGAACCTGCCTGGGCACGACAGACTCAGGAAACCGAAGGTGGGATTCTGTTTGTGGCTCCCCACCGGTGTCACAAGCCGGCTGCTGCTCAAACACCCCAGAAATGATAGCAAGTGTGTTTTAAAATTTTGTGACAGTCAGTGCACAAATCACCAATTAAAGGCTCCCAAACTGCACATTAACATGATAAGTTATAACAGCTCCAAAAGAGACATTATTGTTTATCACATCAGCAACCCTGTGGATTAAGGACTCCCCAAGTACACGGGGACGGCACCAGGCTGAGCTCGCAGCACCAGAACGGCTCTCCAGTTGTGGCTGCAGCCTGCAGGAAGCCTCCCCCCCCTTCCTTCCTCCCCCCCCCAGGTCCCTGCCTCTCCTGTTGGCTGGCCCAGCTGGGTGGGAGAGGCCGGTTTCTCCCCAGGGCTGGCTTGTGGCTTAGGGGGCACACAGAAGGCCTGGGGCAGCCCACACTGATGAAGAGACGTTTTGTGGGTGTGACGTCCCAGTTGGGGGGGGGGGGGACACCAGCATCCCAGAATGGGCTACTTGCTGCAAAACCCGTCTCAGGAGCAGTAACTGCAGGAAATGACATTTGTCTTGGACGGTGCCAGGTCTGTTGCGCACACGAGCACCTTTGCAGCTGCCTGTTTTCTCCAGGACTGTGGAACTGGGGGGGGGGGCGGGTCTGGGGCCACTCTGCCAGGAATGCTCAGCCCCTCCCAGGACAACTGGGCCTGGGGGAGGGGAGGGGTCATTCAAGAGGCTGACCTTTGCCAGGGCGGTTGCCCTCCTCCCCTCCCTCTGCCTGGCCTGGGGCCTTTGCCCTCCCCAGGGGAAAGAAGACCACATCGTGGCTACGCCTGACCAGGGGGGCGCACAAACACCCAGCTTCTCTGTTGCCACTCATAATTCCTCGGTGATCTTCCCTCACTAGGAAACCCCTCACCTGCCCCCCCCCCCAGCAATTCCTGACATAGTGCAGATGGATGGCTGAGTATTTTATTTGTCATTCAAAAGTGCTCCTCCGTAAACACCCAGCATTGGAAGGGGGTGTCAGGGGGTGCCAGTGTAACCCCCATGCTCAGAATGGGTTGACCCAGTAAGGGGTGGAGACTCAAAGCAGCAAGAGGCTTCAGACCTCATGTAGTTTGGAGGAGATGAGGCTACCAGACTCGGACCTTGGTTGGTATAAGCCCTTAACACCTTGATAAGGTAACTGCAATACTGTTGGAAACTACTGGGAAGGTAGTTGTTTGTTTTTTGCTATGTTGTAAATGTTGGAGTTTATTATTTCAGGGTTTCTTTTTGTGGTTGTCATGGGTGAGAGTTCTCCTGGAAACCTTCATCCTGTTGAATCCTGTTCACCCAGCCCTTGGAGTCTTCAGGAGCCAACCCACTTGCAAAGAAGAATTGGACTTGGCAGTATCAGTAGACTGTAACTAGAAGGACTTGAAAGTGCAACCTGAACAGGACCTTGAAGTGTGATGTTAAATGTTGATGTTATATGTTATATGTTAAGAAAGTAAACCATTTTGTTTCTAAAATTTGTTGTTGCAAACTCATTCCAAGTTCTGCCCCACAGAACCCACATATAGAGGTTACACCAGCTCCTCAGTCTCTTCTGTGTTTCTCATAGACAGGGTAGGACAGGTAGTGTTGCCCAGTGGGAAGGGATGGCCTGCTTCACATACAGTCAGAGGTGCAATTAGCTGCATTAGGCTGCCACCAAATGAACCCTCCATGTTCAAAGGCAGTCTACCTCTGGGTACCATTTTCCGTGGGAAGAGTGTGATGTTGCTTGATTGGAGGTGTGTGTCTGGCCACTGTTGGAATGCTGCACTTGACAGCTCTGTGGTGCGATCCCAGGAGTGTGTTCATTCCGGGGGGGGGGGGGGCAGTTCTGCAGTCTGGTTTTGACAAAACTTCCTCCCAGCATCTGTGAGGCATGTCTGACAGATGCGCTTGTGCGCCACCCCTGAGGGTTGGCTTCCCTTTGCAACGCTTGCTGTGCATTTGTACAGCCATCCCCTCCTTTCCAGCCCTGCTCATTAAACATCCAGCAACGGCTCCTGCCCACAGCACAAAATGCGCAGGGATCTGGAATTCCCAGCCACAAAACAATTCCCCAATTCCTGCCCCAGTTATGCTGGCAGTTGCATGCTGGGGGGAGGGGGGCTGCTCAGGCCACGGGTAGCTTCCTCCTGCCCCCCACCAGGAACTCTCAGTGGGTCACACCTTGGATCTAACCTTTTGTACTGAATCTTTGAGGGCAGGTTTCAGTTCCAGGGGCGGAGATTCGCCCTGCAGCACGACCTGACCACGCCTGCTCAAGGTCAGTGGGGCTGCAGCAACACCCCATGGGGGAGGGGGCCCAGTTCAAACAGCCCACCCACAGGGACCCTTGAATCCTACTGGATTCCAGAGTGCTTTGTGGGATTTCAGGATACCACGCCCAGGCTCTGTCAAGGGAGAAGCCTGGAACTGGAAGCTCCTTGAAGCTCTTGCCCCTCCTTGAGATGAAACCCCGCCCAGCCTCCGGCCCCCTTCCTGGGAGTCTGCTGCTCCAGCTCTGTGTCGGTCTGGTCCGCAGCCTGATGGTGCATTTTAAGAATGGCCTTCCTCAGGAAGCTACACAGCACATCTCGGGCGGGTGGGCAGGCGGGCAGGCAGGGAGCGACCCCGGGTGCAGGGGCACAGAGAGGCACCAGGCACGGCTGGCTAGAGCGGGTGCCCAGCAGGATCCACTCTGGCCTATCTATACCAGGGGTCCCCAAACTACGGCCCGGGGGCCAAATGTGGCCCCCTGAAGGCATCTATCCGGCCCGCCAGGCATGGCGGCGATGGCTCCATTCATGTGCAGTGGGGGCTCGAGGGAGAGGAGGAACCGGCCCCAACGGCTGTTGATTGCAGTTACATGATGGCACTCCCAAATCTCCATGGATTTTCTGACCCAGAGTTGGAAACCTTACATGTGGCAATGCCTGCTCCGCCCTTCCCTCTCGGCTACTCCATGTGTTGCTCTCAGGCTTTCTGTTCCGCCTCACTCCCATTGGCATCAGCCAGGCTGGCGAATCGCTCACTGGCTGCTAGGCAGGAAAGAACCCAGGAAGATACCTGATCCTGGGTTAGATGGAATGCTTCATTGGGAAAGTTCTGCTTTTTTTTAACAGGGGAAGGTATTCCACAGCCTCCCCAACAATATTTGGAGCACACCCTGTACTTGACATACTTTGGTCACTGTTCTAAAAATAGACCATGACAGAAAGGCTGAAAGGTGAAATCAAACATTTTACAATCATTTGTGCCTAGGAATTTGTTCATAGTTTTTTTTAGTCCGGCCCTCCAACAGTCTGAGGGACAGTGAACTGGCCCCCTGTTTTAAAAGTTTGGGGACCCCTGATCTATACCATCACTTCTTCTGCATTTAGCCACCAGCAGGTGCTCCCCACCCTGACATGTGTATAGCTTGATCTTTGAGACCTATATGTGTCTAAATGGAATCAATTTGTTGTGATTTTTTAAAAATGCCTGCAACACCAAAAAAAAAAAAGAGTTAGATATTTGGCCCTGCCTTTTGCTCTGAAAGAACACTTGAGGCTGCTTGCAGTAGAAATCAAAGGCAAAGTGTCACAGTCGTGCCCCATGAGGCAAACGCCTGCTCCCTCTTCCAGCTCCAGGCTAGTCCTGAGTGGCTGGCTGGGAAATTGTCTCCCTGGTTGTTTCCTATCCAGAGGCCCAGGCCTGAGACCCCCCCCGACCCCTCCCCCCCCGTAGTCTGGCCTCTCTTCAGGCTTGGCCAAGCCTTCTGCCTGCTGTGAGGCGGGCCACATGGATCCCATGGGACCAGCTGGAGGGAGATTTTTTTCCCAGGCGCCATCAGAGGGATGTAAGCAAATGCCTCCCGTGGTGTGCGTTGCTGTCAGCATGCAAACAGGCCTGTTATGCGCCATCTCGCCTTTGCCGTTCACATCTTGGGGATGAGAATGGAGAATTAGACTTTTGATCACCCATCTCGTCCACAGATTCCTCTGCTCAGCTGCAGCTGAGAAAAGTGAGACTCTCACCGATTTCAGCCCCGTGAGGCAGGAGTTAATCAAATCAACGGCTCAGCTCTGCAGTGCTGGCTGCTCACTCAGTCATGCTCAAGAGTGCCTCTAAACATGTGCAAAGCACAGTCACAGCCAGCCCCCAGGAGGCCTCAGGTCCAGTTATGCTCACAGAGCACCAGTCCTGGCTCTGCCAGCGAGGGGCCAGTAAGTCAACAAGCTGGTCAGTTGGGTCCAAATTTGGATTTGCCTGTATTAGAGAATCGGGGGCGGGATATGCTCTTTGGTGTCATACCAGTGGATGACATCACTTCCAGCAGGAAACAGGAAATGATCTCACTTCATCAGGACCCTGGTCTGGGATTCACCCAGAACTCTACAGCTAAAGTTAGATGGATTCTAGAACATCCTGCAACACGATTAAATACTGCCTGGTTTTGCATTGGAAGCGACATTTCGTTTTGTCACTATGCTGAATACCACCCCCATTCCCCCCTCCCACAAACAGCAGCAGGGAATTGTGGGGGGAGGGGCAGGCCGAGAGGGGTCTCGCTACAGAGGGAGGGAGGCCCCACCCAGCCTGTTTGGACTATTGCAGGGTTCCCCAACCTTTTTGAGCCCAAGGGCACCTTTGGGATTCTGATGAGGTGTGGTGGGCTCAGCCACGGAATGGCCGGCCAGAGGAGGCAGAGCCAGCCACGGAATTAGTTTCCACGACCTGAGCAAGGCTGTTAAGTGTAGGATGTTTCCAATGTCATTCGTTTGTAGGGTCACCGTGACTCAGAAGCCAGGGCAGCATTTAGCCGTCTGCCACAGAATCAGGCTCTTCACCCGCTCACCAGTGTCGGTCAGTAACGCCAGCAATGCACAGAGCTGATGGACAAAATCCTCCTGCCCTTCACACCACCCATTTGCAGACAAGAGGAAGCCGCCTCAGGGTTTGAGGAAGGAGCTCCGTGCATCCCAAGAGGCAAAGTGCCCGGGCAGAATCTAGCCCAAGTGCAGAAGAGCCCCAGTGGGTGGAAGAACTGGAGCTGCAGAAGCCCCGGAGGTGGGGGTGGGGGTGGGGTGGGGGTGGAGAAATGCTGCTTTCACTGATGGTGCCGGCACGAAGGATTGGTTTGCTCCTTGTGTGTGGAGTTTTAGAGTCATGCAGTATTCATATTATGCATCTCATTTCTAGTATAATATAGAACACTGATTTATTGATGCCTAGATGGCATGGAAAAATGCAGACATGTTATGAGAAACATTCAGCCCAAGGAAGCAAGAAGCGGCTGGAAACAAAAGACCCGGGAGTTTGATTTGCACAGAAGAGAGGCGACCTGAGAATGGGTCTTTGCAAATCAGAAGTGCCCACTTGCCCAGGCAGGAGGGAGGAGGATCTGAAGTGGGGCAGACTGTCCTTAGGGTGAGGGGCGGGGGGAGAGATCCAGGGTCTGCTTTACTTCCAGCTGCAATCGATCCAAATGCCCCTGCCTGGCACAGCGTCTGGTGGTCTGGCACAAAACTGAGACCATAGCGGAGGAGACAGTTTCAGTGGCCTGAGTCAGAGGCAGGTCTGTTCTCCTCTCAATAGCAGGTTCTCCTTTGGGCCTGAGTCAAGAGCCCCCCAGGCTTCTCCGGGCCACAGACACCCCCCCCACACACACCAGAGGATCCCTTGCTGGGCAACCACCATTCCCTTCCAGCTCTGTCCTGAGGTGGTGGGGCATTGAAAGCCCCAGAAAAGTTGCACTGAACTTTCTAAAGGAAGGTATTGAACAATAAGAGTTTTTGCGCTCTTGCGAGTCTATCCTCCCACCTTTCCCTGTCTTATATATGTCAGGAAGATGGCAGCCGGGGGGAGGGGGGCGGGGGGGGGGGTTTGTTACCAAGCTGTTCATTCAGTACAGAATTTTTCCAAGTGTCTCTACACAAGGAAAGATGCACCATCCCTCTGGGGCTCCTGTCCAGGACTCTCATCCTCATTTCATGTCTATTTGCATGCCCAGAAACCAAGAAACAAAACGGGCTGAACAGGTCTCCAAGCCAAGCGTCAAGGATGGCCCTGGGCTTCCACCTCTGCCCCAAGACTCTCTGCAGCCCCTTTTCCACACACGGCCGCCTTGCAGTGAGCGAGCAATTCACGAGTAATAAATAAAAGGGCAGCCTCCTTTCCTGTGATCAGGGGGCTTCTCTGGGAGGGCACACGGGTAACTGACATGTCCAAAGTTTCCCTGGAAGAATCCCATTTCAGACAATTCCGTAATAGCCATTTGTGACAGAAGAGAGGGAAAATATATTGGTCACACTGCAAATTGAGCATCTCAAATAAGGGTTTGTTAGGATTAATGCAGCAATTAATGGACTGCCATTAAATTCAGTTTCTGACAATGTGTTCAGTCATGTTAGCCAGGGGACCGGGAAGATTCCCGCTGAGGGGCTGCCTTTGATTCATGCTCCTTCTGGCCTGGGTGTGTCCAGTGGGTGTGGGGACCAGGGGCAGAAGGGTGTGGACAGCGGCCTCAGGGACACAAGAACAAGCTAGGCCGGGGTCTGCTGGAGGTACTGGCCACTGTGACGATGGCCGAGAGGCGTCCCAACATCCTCTAGGGCAGTGGTGGCGAACCTATGGCACGGGTGCCAGAGGTGGCACTCAGAGCCCTCTCTGTGGGCACTTGCAACATGCCTCCCCATCCCACACACATCTAGGCTGGCCTGGGCTGCTGGGCTCGATTGTTAGCATTAAACCTGACCTAGTTTTGGGGAAGCAGTGTAGGTAACCCTGTTAAGTGCTGTTAAACCCCACTGATTTTCATGCAAAGAACTAAAGCACAATCCTTTACCTGGGAGTAAGCTCGGTTGCTGGCAATGGGGCTTGCTTCTGAGTAAACCCTCCTAGGGTCGTGATTCACCCATTTGAAGAATTGCACAGTTGCTTCACCAAGCTTACTCCCAAGTAACGTGCGCCTCGGAGCCAACCGTTTTTTCTAAACTAAAACCTCAGTATTCAGGTTAAATTGCCGTGTTGGCACTTTGTGATAATTAAGTGGGTTTTGGTTTGCAATTTGGGCACTCAGTCTCAAAAAGGTTCACCATCACTGCTCTAGGGCATTGCGAGGGAGTCGTGGGTCACCTGTGGCTCTGCAGTCATCCCACAGTAGACTGATGGAGTGATCCTAGGAGAGAGAGAGACAACAGCACAGGCAAGCTCCAGGCCTCTCCTGGGCACGCAGCCCTGCCCGATGCTGACCCAGCATTCTGGTCCCTCCCGGGGAGTTTTCCGTGGTCCCCTTGAGCCTGATTCCACCCAGCCAGTGCCCAGAGCCAGAATGGTATTTCAGCGTCTCTACTGGTATTCATGGACTCCAGAGCAAGGTCAAGTTCTAGGAGTTACTCTGAGAGGTTCATAGCTCACCTGGCAACGGCTCAAGGGAGGTGCGCATCTGAGCACCTTCCCTGGAGAATCAGCTTGCTGGGTGAGGCCTGGTGAGGAATGCCAAGGGCCTGGGGTGAGGGTCTGCAGGGGGCAGGCTGGCCTGCTGGCCCACCAGCCATGTCCCATTCTGGCCCAGAAACCTCCATGGCCCTCCTGGGTTTGGTGGGACCAAGGGCCTGCAGCACTCTATCCTGCAGGCACAGCTGCCCCAAGGGGTGGGCTCAAGGGGCAGGCAAGGGGCCGAAGGCTCTGGAAGCTGCCTCGGACATCTGGTCTGTCCTTGCTGGCGGTGCCTTTGCAGTGTCTTAGCGGAAGGTTTCCCGCATCTCCTGCTAACTGATCCTTCTCTTAACTGGAGCTGCTGCTGCTGGGATTGAGCCAGGAGCCTTCTGCATGCAAAGCGGCTGCTCGGCTGCTCAGCCCCGGCCCCTCTGGCACCCCGCCCTCACAGAAGGATGAACCCCATCATTTCACAGGGCAAGTTGTGGTGCCTGGACAGGGTTTTCGGCAGCACCAGTCTGCAGCGCGGCGATGTCCTAAGTTCCTCTCATTTCCAAAGGTGAGTGGCCGCCTCCTGCCAGGTCCAGGAATTGCCCGTGGCTGTCTGGGCAGCAGAGAGGAGGGACACCGCAGGGTCATTTATAATGGAAGGAAATGATGCCTCTGTGGTAATTAATAGGCAAGGAAAGTGTATACAATAATGTCGAAGCAGAAGTAATTATTGGGAGTGATTAATCGAGCTAGCCATCCATAATTGAGTTAGCGAAACACCCTCCCAAACCCCCCCTCCCCCGACCAACTTCTCCATCTTCAGCAGCTAATTTGATTGAAGAACTAATTTGATAGAGATAAATTTCCAGATAAATGAGCTTCATGTTTATCAGATGGATGCAATTTGCTTGGAGGTGCCCCCAAATCCTTTGTTGGTGCCTCACCTGCGGAGGAGGGGGGAATTCCCTCCTGACAGTTCCTCTCCCCACTGCGAAAAAGCTGGCCCCATTTGGATTTCAGTGGGGGTGGGACTAGATGGCCTGTGTAGCCCCTTCCAACTCTATGATTCCACGATTCTATTCTACAATTCAATATTAGTCCCACAGAGCAAAACTGAGCCTCATTTCAGAGCCAGCATGTTGTCGTGGTTAAGAGCGGCGGACTCTGATCTGCAGAACTGGGTTTGACTCCTCACTCCTCCACATGAAGCCTGCTGGGGTGACCTTGTGCTAGGCGCAGTTCTCAGAGAACTCTCTCAGATCCACCTACTTCACCAGGTGCTAGTTGGAGTGGGCGGGGGGGGGGGGAGAGAATTGTGAGCTGCTTTAACACTCCTTGTGGTAGAGAAAAAGTGGGGTATAAAAACGACTACTTTTTAATTTATTCAACACAGGAAAAGAGGGAGGATAAAGCAAAACACAGTACAATGGACCCATCAGCAAAGGAACTGTCGGAGTTGTTTGAAGTTTGACAGGCCAGGCCAATGGAGGTGCCTCTGGCAGCCCCTTTCTTCTGCTTCCAAAAAGGGGGGGGGGTATACGGAGCACGGCCTCTGCAGGGGAACTCAGTGGGTGGGTGGGTGGGCTCCCGTGGGAATGGCCACCTTCAGACCCTTCTGCTCGAAAGGGAATGAGCAGCACTTTGACTCCTGCCCAGGAGCAAAGGGGCAGCTCAGCAGACGGCACAGCAAGGAAGAGCTGTCCCCGGGATCCCAGTGGGTGGACAGTCAACATGGCTGAGGGTTGGGGTGCTGGCCACAGATTCTGCTCACCAAGGCAGGCATTCCTGCACCCTCCAACATACATTTTCAGGTTAACTTTTCCTGCAATTGCCTTTAAATAAAACAAAAGGATGCATTTAATGATGTCTGATTTTGAGGAGCAGGCATGATCTGCCTCTGTAGCAAATGCAAAGGCCTAAATCAGACCTGACAACTCGCCCTGGTGTGGCTGACCTGCTAAAGATGCGCCACTGATGGTGTTCAGATTTTCTAGTTCATGAATTTTTATAAGGTTATGTAAATCCACATGCAAAATACTTGGCTTGCTTTAAACACTCATTTGCATAAGCAAGTGTAAGTCAAAGCTTTTGTGCACTTGGCATTTTCTTTCCATCTTTCCATGGGTCTCCTGTAGGTGATGTGCTGTGATGTGCAAAGATGTTCCACAGCATTTGAACAGAGAACTGATACTGGAAGACACCCAGAGGGCAAAGAGTTTCAGGTGGGACCGTCTTCCCCAACACCCTCCAGGCACAAATCTTTGAGGGTGGACAGAGGTCCCACTGGACACTCGGGAAGGCAGCTTTGCGGCTGAACACAGATCTGAGCCGAGGCCTTCCCCCCCCTTCCTTCTTGTGCCCCCCTGGGGCTTGGGCAGTGCCGCCTCCCTGACAGCGACCGTATTTGCAGGAGGGCCTCTTGCATCACCCTCCGCAGAGAGCCTCTGCTTCCAGCCATCTCCTGGGGGTCCCTGACCCAAAGACCCTCCGGCTGTCCTTTTCCGGCTGTGGCCCCTGCCTGGCGCAAATGCTTGGTGTAAATGAATTCTGCTCAGACACATGCAAATATGCCTCAGCCATCCCTTCCCACCTGGGAGGCAGACAAAACACAGACCCCACCACACAGCCACGCCACATTGTGTCATGAAGAGAAACACACCTCAGCATGACATGCTCTGAAGATGCCAGTCATGGATGCAGGAGCAAAAACTACCAGACCGTGGCCACACAGCCAGGAAGACCCATAACGGCCAGTGGATTCAGGGTGTCAAAGTCTTTGACAGGACACAAAAATGTGGCAAGATCAGCACTCCCCCCAGGCAGGACTTGGCTCAGCTGCTACACACCAGGCAGGAGTAGGTAGGCAGATGGTGGCTCACCCCTTCGTGAAGATGTGGGTCTTCCTTCCCCATTCCCCAGTCAGGATATCTGATGGCCACGAGCCACAGCAGCCCCCCCCCCCCCGACCTGGTCCCTCTCCCCCTGTCATCTACCTCCCTCTTTCTGGCCATGGGCATTGGGGCAAGCCCCCCAAGGGCAGCAGGGAGGGAATGCCCACAGCCGTGGCCTTGTAAAGCAGTGGCAAAAGTAGCAGCTGGCCCGGCTGGTTGGGAGGGGGCACTGGGAGTCCCCTTGCTGGAGACTGCCTTGTTAACTGAGAAGTGCAGCCGGACGACTGCTGCCAAGGGAGCCGCCGGTCTCTGCTTTGCACCCAAGCCTGCTATTTATCGCTTGTGTGCAGAGACAGTTTTGAAGATGTGTATTATCCGCCCGCCAGACTCTGATGGCTCTTTGTGAGTTGTGGCATTCGATCATCTAAAAGCACCATTTAGGATCTGTTTTAAAATTCATATTTTCTAGCACATGGAACATAACAGCTCCTTGGGAGCCAATTTTGAGATTATCAGATAATGTTTTTAGAGTTATTTTTAAAAGGCACACATTTGTTTGCAGAACATTTTTCAAAATGTGTATTATTATGTATCAGCAAACACTGAAAATGCTTCCCAAGATGCGGCTCTCAAACTCTGCCAGTCAAAGTGGGGAGTAAAGGGGTAAAACATTAAAAAGCAGGTTCCTGTGACTGTGTGACATCTTCCCATGAGCTTAATACCAAAAAGAGATCCTTTGCTACGGAGCCTGTGGAGAGAAGATATACAGAGGAATGGCTATTTTATCTATACACAAATCAGTGTGAACTGAAACGTCATTTTGTAATAGATGCTGTAAACAAAATCCAATTGAAAATGAGACTCAGAAAGTTGCCTCAGTTAGTCTGTTATTTGAAGTTACTGGCATTATTTTTCTTGCAACGCTTCAAGGGTGGTTCAGACGGGGAGTTTGTTGTTGTTGTCAAGATCCTCGTTACCTCAGTTTGGCAAGGGGAGAGACTGACAGTGAAGTTACAGAAGCTCTTGACTGGATGCCCAGCCGCACCGTGAGCCATCGTCCGCTGCCTGGAATCCTGGCACTGTCCAAACAACATCCTTCTTTTTTTCCTGTAATGGTCTTTGAACATAGAGTTGCGTTTGGAAGTCTGGACTCTCCTGTGTTTTTCATTTTTAGGGCTGGCTTCTCTGAGAAAGATGCAGAAAAATGGGTAGTGAACAGCAAAGGAAGGGAAGGGAGTGGCAGAGGGAGACTTTGGTGCTGGGGGAGGAGTGCTTCTGTTGCCCTGGGGTGTCCACGGAGCAGCAGTGGCGTAGGAGGTTAAGAGCTCGTGTATCTAATCTGGAGGAACCAGGTTTGATTCTCCACTCTGCCGCCTGAGCTGTGGAGGCTTATCTGGGGAATTCAGATTAGCTTGTGCACTCCCACGCACGCCAGCTGGGTGACCTTGGGCTAGTCACAGCTTCTCGGTGGTCTCTCAGCCCCACCCACCTCACAGGGTGTTTGTTGTGAAGGGGGAAGGGCAAGGAGATTGTCAGCCCCTTTGAGTCTCCTGCAGGAGAGAAAGGGGGGATATAAATCCAAACTCCTCCTCCTCCTCTTCCTCTTCTTCCTCTTCTTCCTCTTCTTCCTCTTCTTCTTCTTCTTCTCCTCCTCCTCCTCCTCCTCCTCCTCCTCTTCCTCTGACCCTTTGAGAGAGTCTGCAGAGGGAATGTTTTCCACCTCTATCCAGAGGGAGGGTATTTGTGCTTTGGCTTCATTGCCCCGCCCTTGCTCTGCATCCATCAGCTCTGAAAGCACAGAAGCAGGACCAGAGTGAAAGGCAGCCTGCCACCCACACCTGGCGACACCTGTGTGGCTGCAGCTGGAGGTGGGAAGGGTTCGGCAGCCGAGGCCCAGGGAGGGAACCAGCCTTGTGCACCTGAGGCAGAGCGAAAACGGCCCGCGAAGCCACGTGCTGACGCTGGCCCAGCTCCACGCCACAGCGGAGTCACGCAGGCCCCCTTGCCCATTGCGGAGGCCTTCCCTTCCTCCCGTGATCACCGGGGACTTTACTGAAATGACCTTGTCAACTGAGAAACATTCTCGAGTTTCTACCAGCAGGGAAGGAGGCGTGGTGTGTTCCTGGGAGCGTTGCCAATCTCCAGGTGAGGCCTGGAGTGCTCTCAGAAATGACAACTGGTCTCCCCACGGCAGAGCTCAGGTCCCCTCTGAAGTCCTTCCCTTCCCCTCCCCTCCCCGAACCCCACTTCCCCAGGCCCCACCCCCAGAGTCTCCAGGAACATCCCAACCTGTGCTTGGCAAAGCCAGACTTCCATGGTGAGTCCTCCATCTTTTTTGGCTTCCTCAGGTGATGGGGGAGAGTTCCACCCTCACATTCAGGAGTCACCAGCAGGGTGCTCAAGTAAAATGTTTCTGGGGCTCCCAATGTCTCCTCTTTCCCCTGAAGCAGAAGTGAGGGTGCTGAGTCCCCAGCATTTGCAGGATCAGGGTGCTGAGTCCCATCTCGCCTGCTCATCCCATGGCTGTTGGGGGGGGGGGGAGCCTCCCGCAGCCTTCCCTCCACCGCCTCCAGCCTGTCTGGGCAAGGCCTCCCAGCGGCCTCCGCTGCCCCCCGTGTGTCTCTCGCACCTCTTCAGCTCCCTTCAGCCCAAAGTCCTCTTGCAGAGAGATTACCTTTCATGTCTGGGTATTTTGATTAAAAATGTACCTGGCGCAATAATGAACCCATTTTGTTTGGCTAATTGCAGCTGCCTATTCCCCATCGATGCCCGGCAATATCTGAAGCAGGACCGCTTTCTGCTTTCGCATTAGAGTTTATTAAATTCTCATTCAAACATTAGCATAGCAGGCTCCTAATCCCATTACAGCCAATTAGCCGGCCCGCTGTGTACAGCCACCGTGGGTGGGCTGGGCTTGGCGCTTATTTCCCAGGGAGGAAGAGATTCCAGAAGGGTTTGGGGTATTCTGTTTGCTTCCTATAAAACAGCATTTTTGAGCAGAATGAAATGAAAGCAAAGGGAACTTTCCTGTCATAACCCCGGACAAGAATGACCCGTTGTCGCCAGGGGTTTGTGGGACTTGTTAAGCAAAGGTATGTACAGTCAGCTATTCAGAACGGGGGCCTCTAAATATTTGACTGCTGGTGCTGGCATGATTGATACTAGAGCATTCCAACTTCTACTGCAAGGGGAACCCACAAAACAAAGAGACCACATTCCAGTGGGATTTATCTATTCCAACCCTCCAGATTCCACAGGTGTCCGCAGCAACAACCCATCCCTGCATGGAGCACAGAGCCACCCACCCCAATGCATCAGAGATGCCTGAAAGGGCTCTCATTCACCTGTTATTTAGCCATTCGACTCCCCGCCCAGCTGTGGCTCCTGCTGGAAATGGGGAGCTGTCCTGACTTCCAGCTCCCTGCCCTCTGGCTGGCTTTGGGCAGAGCCTTGTTGAAACGGGGCCCACAAGTGGCCGGAGCTGCCATTTCTCACAGTTCATCTCCTTCTCTCACTGTTCATGCTCCTCTTGCGTCTCACACCCGTGGCCAGGTGGAGGCCGTGGCAGGGCGTGTGGCTCTTCTGGGCCGTGCACTATTTCAAATCGATCTTTAACTGAAAAAACAACCAACGAAAACTGTTCCCAGGGTTTGGGGCATTGGTGAGATTCAAATAATTTAACAGCTGGTTGTTTACAAGCATCAGTTTAACAACTGGTTCTGCCGAAGTGGTGCGAACCTGCTGAATCCCACCACTGGTTTGGGGGCAAAAACCTGAAATGTTGGGGGGAATTAAAATATATGCAAATAGCAACTTTCCTTTTAAACTTATTCCCTTTTAAACTTATTCCCTTTTAAACCCATTTTGCTACTTAAACAATCTAAAGTGCATAATTTATAACTTAGCAGATAAAAATGTATTAATTAACTTATTGGTAGATTTTAAAGATGTAAATGCCATTCTACCAGCCAAACTGAAAATATACTCAATATTAAAAATGAGAGAAAGCTAGAAAACTCTGTACCTCTTAGAGACCATTGTGTTTGTTTAAAAAGTGTGTGTGCATGGAGGGGGGCGGGTAGTATTCCCCCAAATTCTACTGGAAAAATCCTCTGACATTTTCACGCTATGTACTTTGAGTGAATAAAACCTTATCTGACAAAGTATTGCACTCATTGGGGAGGGGGGAAGGGTTAGGAGTTTTTTCACCAGAACTTCTCAGAATTTCCCAGTTACTCAATGGAAAAACTGAGCAAGTGACACTTTGCCTTTAAAAGAAAACGAAAAATAATTCATAGTGGCAAAATTTTTGATCCTGTTGCTCTCCTGCACTCAATTTTTCCTCTGGAAAAAATTTGGGGAAAAGGCCTTTTTGATGCTACACACACTGCATGATCAAAACTTAGTCTGAAATACTATTTTACCCATTCCAAAAGATATTGTGTGCGTGTGGGTGGGTGTAGCAAATTTCCAAATTTCCATTGGAAAAATCAGAGGGAAAGTTCTCAGACTTTTGTGCTATGTATTTTGAGTGAGTGAAAGAGGGGAAAAAATCTAGTGTTTTATTCAGTGCTCTTTGAAGTTCCCCAGAAAAACTGGCAGGGAAATATCCTCAGGGACTATCCCCAATCACCCCCCCTCCCCCCAAAAATTGTCTCTCTGGTTGCCACAACTCAACAGAGCTCAGAAAGGTAAAATTTGTGTGGAGAGCATTCTGGGGCAAAATTAATTTTCATAAAAAGAATTTTGAAAAGTAACTATTTGACCCCTAGGCCGGCCGACAACCTCCTGCCCCCGCCCACCCGCTGCATCTTGCTTAGTGACACAAGAGAAGTGAAACTGGCTTTCATCTCCATGTCACTGTGAGCATTAAGCCCCGACGCACTTGGGAGCCCTAACACGTTCTCCCCCCAAAATTCCAGGGGCAATTCCTACAGTCCTCCTCATGGAAGATGGCCCAGGAGCTGCTGGGGGAGGGGGGTCCCCTTTCCTCCCTTGGACAACATCTGCCTCCTTTATAAGGGACAGCAGATTTACGGGTTAATCAGCATCGACAACGGGTGACTGAAAAAATCTACTCAGGTAGACAAGAATTATTCATTCCAATTAACTACAAATTAAGATCAAGCCAATTTAGGCCCATTAAAATGGAAACGCACATTATCTCCCATTCAAAGGAATTTGTATTTGATGCAAATGGAAGAAATTCGGAAACTTTGGAAATGTTTTCTGATTGTTCATTTGCATCGCTAAGCGGTGCAGAATGGGGGCCACGCTTTCCAAAAACCAGAGAGAACAGAAGGAACAATAATTAGTTATGTAAATAATGTGGCATTCTTGTTTATAATTAGTTCAGGAATAAAATAAAATTCACGCATGTCACAGGACTAATTTCTGTATGCAAATGAACAATCAAAATTATAAACGGTAATAATGCAGTTTGGGGGAAGGTGGCATTTTCAATTTATTAGCAGGCATGCATGAGAAAACTGATTCCAGCTGACGGGAAGAGGTTTCAGAGGCAGCAGCCGATGAGAAGAGAAGGCCACGGCCGGAGGGAGGGAGGGGACTGGAGGGCTGTGCCAGACACCTGTCTCCTGCCCGCCTCGGACTCCTGGAGCCTCTCCTGATGCCACAGAACTGAGCTGCTTGGTTGTCCTCCTTGACGGGGTGTGAGTACATCCAAAAAGACACATTCCTTCCCTCCTGCCCCTCAGCACCTTTATTTTCAGCATCCCACTGGGGAGACAGGATGGATTCCGACAGGAGTCTGTCCCGTGCAGGCAGGACTGAGGCAGCAGCAGAGGCCGGAAGGAACAGGTGGACTGGGGGGGGGGGGTCTCCCTCAGGGCCAAGTCCAGCTCCTGCTGGTTTCAAGCCAAGATAGGCCTTTCCTGGCCCTGCCGCCCGCCGGCACCCTCTGTCTTGGGCCCTGAGCTGTGGATCCACCGCCAAGACCCTGGGAAGATTTCAAATGTGTTGTCTTCATGGCCGGAATCACTGGGGTGTTGTGGGGTTTCCAGGCTCTATGGCCGTGTTCCAGTGGCATTTTCTCCTGACGTTTCGCCTGCATCTGTGGCTGAAGATCCTTTGAAGATTTTCTCAAGATGCCAGCCACAGATGCAGGTAACGTCAGGGGCTCTGCAGAAACTACCGGCACCATACAATCGAGAAACCCCACAACACCCCGACTAATAGTGATGAGCAACCCTACCTCTTCAGGGCGAGGGGCTCAGTTGCATGATTGATATTCCAAATATGGTTGCTGGATGCTGGAAATGAAAGTAAAAGATTCTTCTTGCAATTCAAAAATTAAAAGCCTAAATATTGTGGGGGGGGGGGGGAAGATCAGGCTTGACTGGAACAAAGTGTCAGGGTGGTCCTTCCCCATGGGATGGGGGCAGAGGCGTTCCTCCCATTGGGCAAAGTGGGCAGTTGCCCAGGGCGCCACCTTGTGGGGGGCACCCAAAATGCAGGTGGGATTTTTTTTTTGAATTTTCAGTGTTTTTTCTGTTTTTGACCTGCAGGAGGCGCAGTTTTTAGGCTAACAGCACCACAATTTCAGGGATTTTTCAGGAGACTATCCTGATGATATCACCCAGGTTTGGTAAGGTTTGGTTTAGGGAGTCCAAAGTTATGGACTCCCATAGAAGTCCCCATCCCCATTGTTTCCAATGGGGCTAATAGGAGATGGGGCTACACCTTTGAGGTCCATAACTTTGAACCCCCTGAACCAAACTTCAAACATGGGTGGTATCATCAGTAGGGGCTCACGAAGATACTCTGAATTTTTGGTGCTGCTATCTTAGTAATTGCACCCTGACAGCAGGCACTCCCTAAATTTCCCCAGATTCTCCTTTTAAATCCACCCCCTTCCTGCCAATGCTTGTTTTCTTTCTTTCTTTCTTTCTTTCTTTCTTTCTTTCTTTCTTTCTTTCTTTCTTTCTTTCTTTCTTTCTTTCTTTCTTTCTTTCTCTCTTTCTCTCTCTCTCTCTCTTTCTCTCTCTCTCTCTTTCTCTCTCTCTTTCTTTCTTTCTTTCTTTCTTTCTTTCAATGCCTAATAAAGGTGGTTGTTGTTGTGGGGGGGGCATCAAACTCACGTTTTGCCCAGGGCTCCAGTTTGCCTAGGTACGCCACTGGATGGGGGAAAGCCCCTCCCTTCTTTTGGAGAAACTTTAATTTTGACCTCTGCAAGAGGCAAAGGACACCCAGTCGGTCCACCTTATACCCCCTGGGTGTTCCAATCCCTTCTTCACAGTGAGTCAGGGAGGAGTCTGGCAGGTGGCAGAAGCTGCAGGCATGGAGGGAAAGTGCCAGGTGAGTAAGGGGGAGGAGGGGGTGGTAGAAACAGTGGGCACAAAGGAAAAGCCACCCACTACCCTGCTGGGCCTGGCGCGCGCGCGCACACACACACACGCGCGCGCGCTCCAAAGACCAAGCTGGGCCCAGTGGGACGGCCGTAGCAAGATGCCTGCTGCCCCACTGGGCGTATTTTCCCAACAAAAGGACTACGTGCCATCAGGAATATTTTCTACTGCGGAAGAAGAGGAAGAAGAGTTTGGATTTATATCCCCCCTTTCTCTCCAGAAAGGAGACTCAAAGGGGCTGACAATCTCATTTCCCTCCCCCTCCCCCTCAACAAACACCCTGTGAGGCTGGTGGGGCTGAGAGAGCTCGGAAGAACTGAGACTAGCCCAAGGTCACCCAGCTGGTGTGTGTGGGAGTGCACACTACTTCTGCTCAACAGTTACCGACTGCACTTAGATCTTTTGGCAAGAGAGAGAATAAGAAGTTCATCGCAAACTTGTTCACCAGTTGAGCTTACGGTTTCCAGTTGTGCCAGTGAGGCAGGCTGAGGAGCTGGGGTGGGCGCTTGTGGAACCAGTTTGCACCAGGTTTTTCAAACTGGGTATGTACCACAATGCTGCCAGCAGCCACTACTCAGACCAGCCCCTGCAGAGTGGGTTTCATTCAAACAGAGCATTTGTTTTGGGCTGGTTGATATGATTTGTTAAGGGATTTAACTGTCCATTGAAGCCTGCTGAGCAGGAAGGAAGTGTGTGTGGGGGGAGGGGTGTAGAATAATTATCCCGAGAGAAAGTGCTGGTTCTTGTGGAGGGTCCCTGTCCAAAAGAGGTGGAGGAAAGGGCCACCAAGCCACAGATAGCTCATAGAGTGACCCCATAGACTAGTTTCCTCAATGCAGGAGACATTGGGAGGTGGTGGCCCGTGATGGCTTGTGTGCCCGGGGCTCTGTAGCCAAAGAAGTGTCTGGATCTACAGGCAGGAGGCAGGAAAGGGGAAGGGGGGTTAACATGAAACCCTTGGGCCGAGAAGCGGGAAGGGTGGCGTAGCCCAGTGGTAGGGAACCTTTAACACTCAAAGAGCCATTTGGACCCGTTTTCCATGGGAAAAGAAAACACTTGGAGCCGCAAATAATTTTTGACATTTAAAATAAAGATAACACTGTATATATTGGGGTTTTTTACCTTTTACTCCGCTCATTCTGAGAAGCGCATGGATGTGTCCGCCCTGCTGCCTGCAGGGCGGGCAAGGATGGGACCAGCAGCTTGGCCTTGCCGGCCACCGGGAAAGCACCCGCCCCGCTCCAACGGGGCAGGCGAGAGGGGGAGCCCGCGGCACAGCCCAGCCGGCTACGGGCAGTTGGTGCGCCCGCCCTGCTGCTTGCAGGGCGGGCGAGGATGGGGCCAGCGGCCCATGGAGCCACAGTGCAAGGGCAGAAGAGCCGCATGCGGCTCTCGAGCCGCAGGTTCCCTACCCCTGTAGCCCAATCCATGGCAGGCAGGCAGGCAGGCAGGCAGGGAATCCATCTTCATGCACAGATGGTTCATTCTTCAGGACCCTTCTGTATCTTGATGTTGGGGTGGTGCGGTGAGGGGAGGGGGGGGAGAGATTTCGCCCCCGGGACGGTGCTCCCCGCAGCGGAAGGAGGGGGCCGCAGTGCTGCACCTCTCTGATGGGGGGGGGGGGGGCTGCGTGAGTCCTTCGATGAACTGTAATGAGGCCGCCGCACCAAGGAGGAGGGGGCGGTCGGGTGAGCCACGGGAAAGCGGCCGGGACGGCTGAAGGCAGCGCCGCGCACCCCTCCTCCAGCAACCAACGGCGCAAGGGCGGGCGCTCCCTGTGCCCGGCGGGGGGCGGCGAGCGGGCCGGGCCGGGCCGGGCCGGGGTTGGGCGGCGGAGGTGGCGGCGGGCCGGGCCGGTGACCTGCTGCGTCCAGGTGCGCGGCGGGCGGCGCTTGGCCCGCAGCTGCGGCTAAACAAACCAAGTAAATCATCCTGGCAGCGAGATAATTAAATAATTAGCGGGCCCTTAATGGCGAGGCGGGGGGGGGGGGGGCTGGGCATTAGCATATTCGACAGTGTCTTTAAGGGCTAATTGTTGCATTACCTCCGAGTGACTCATTCATTATTCCTGTCATTTCGGGGGATAATTTGCACTTGCGAAGACAGAGACAATTTTAGCAGCAATTACAGGCATGTCAGCTCAGGCCCAGTGAGTTACTGTCACAAGCCGGAGCCGTCCTCGCCCCCTGCCCCCTGCCCCCCCACCCCAGCCAGCCTCCTTTTCTCGGGGGGGGGGGTTGAAGGGTGGGCTGGTGGCGAGGCAAAACAGGCCCTGTAGCCAAGGGCTGTTGGGAGCCTGGGGCGCAGCAGAGACCCGGCAGGGGCAGCCCCTCCACCCCTCTGCACTGGGGCACCCAAGACCGCGGTTAGCTTGCAACTGGGGGACCCCGGAGAAGCGCTGCGAAGGAGGCCGTGCGCCACGGGCAGCCTGCGCGTTCCCGGGCCTTTCCGCCCCGCCGGTTCCAGCCCGGCCAGCGGGGACTGCCTGCCCCCCAAAGGCAGGGCGCGCGGGCAGGAGGGCGAGGGCCTCTGGGCGACCGAGCCCCAGCAGTGGCAGAGGAGCGGGGACTTCGATGCCCTGCCAAAGCCCCCCCGCTCCTCCGCCTCTCCCTTCCCGGGCTGGCTGGCTGGCTGGCTGGCAGGCCGGAGGAAAAGAACGGGCGAGAATGACGGGCCGGATGAAGCATTTCTTTCCCGACTCCCGCGGAAGGACGGGGGGGAAACCAAACTCTGAGAAAAGCACCTTGGGAAACATGCATTAAAAGGGTACATATAGTCAAATAGAGTTAATTAAGCTAAAACCACAGTAAATCTGTCAGGGCTGTATTAGCGCCCTGGTCAAAAGTGGGGGAAATATAGTGTTTTGTATAATAAATTGTGTCCCAGTGCAGATTTATGCCGGCATCTGCATAGTTACCACAGTTTTACAATAATCATTGATCAATCAAACTTTTATGACAAAACTATAATTTTCCTGGTGTTTCTCTCTTACTCAGTTTCCGAGTTTGCTTAATTCCCAGAATGCGTCCCAGTAAATCTTGTGTTCCGAGATATAAAGTAGATAATAAGAATGCCACGTAAGATTTGCTTATATTTAAACTGTCTTTGCAAATGATTTATAATTAGGACAAAATCTAAGACAAAACATTATTAAAGTCAAACCCACCACCATAAATCAGCTGCGTTTGCTTACGCCTCCAGTAATTTATTAGAGGATTTTACTACAGAATTTGTGTGGCTGATGGCCGCTGCGTCGCGTGGCATCAGTGGGAAATATTTACGATGAAGAGCGGTGTGCAAAACTCTCCTAATCCCTTGGTGACCCGGCGTGGCAGAGCCCGTGGCCTGACGGGATCTGCTTAGGTTTGCCTCCGGTGAGCGGTGGTGCCCCTTCATTGTCTCCAGTAGTGACTTTGCAGTACATAAAACAGAGTCACACATTTGACTCTCTAGATTAATCAGCTAGTGATGGCTGAGATTTGTGACCCTGCGAGGCTGCTTGGGGGTGTGCGGTTGTGCTGCCACCAGATCTGCTGATGGTCGCTGCCAGAGGCAGGCAGGAGAGCCCCGCAGAGCAAAATGCTGGAGAGGACGGTCTGTGCCAAAGTTGCTCCAGCTGGAGTGTCCTTGCGTGCATGGGGCCACCACGGCTGGCCTATGTGCCTTGACATCCCTGTGTGCCGTCCTTCCTAGTCACTTGGGGAAGGGGCACATTGAGGAGCATCGTTCTCTGTGGTCGCCCCGCCTTGCATCATGGGAAGACTCCCATTCTCTGGGCTTTTTGCAAACTCAGCAAAAGGGAATCATTGAAGCTTGCTTTTGGCGCAGGCAAACTGGGCTATACCGTCATGAAACGACCCGGAACCTGCACTGGGCCTCTGGCCTCTGCTTCCGCCTCGCCACCTCTGCCTGGCTGCTCCAGACTAGGTACTTTCTACGCCATGTAACATGTAGTGTTTCCACACTAACGCTTTGGCTCAGGTTTGCTTCAGCTGCATTTGAGATTATTACTGGTTTTCAGGTTTCTGCAGTCCAGACCCTGTTCTACCATTTGTGGAATGTTCCCTTGTGGTGACTGGATGTCCCTGACATGCTACAAACTACCTTGAGTCTCAGTGAGAATGGCGGACCACAAGGAACCTCAGCAAACCAGTCATTGCAGTCATGTGAAGGGCCAGGCGGACATTCAGCAGAGGCCCCGGGGGGGGGGGGGGGGGGGGGGTTGCTTTGCCTACAAAAGGAGCTGTTGTTTTTCTTTTGAAGTGTGTTTTAATGTGACTTGAAAGCAGCTGAGAGAATCTTGTGGCTTATTCAGGGGATGATCAAGTGTGACAGAGTGCCATGGTCCGACCATTATGCCCTGAAGGTTCGGATGGACTTGCCACACCACCCCTGTCTAGGCAACGGGCTGATTTATACCCGCCCACGGAGACTTATGGATCCAATTGGTTTCCTAAATGCTCTGTGGGATCCTGAACCTGCCAGCACACTCGATGAGCAGGTGGAGGATTGGAACTCCCGGCTCTCCGATGCCATCGAGGTTGTTGCCCCCCGGCCTCCTCTGCATCCCCGTTCCCAATGGGCTCCGTAGTATACTATGGAGCTCCGCCATATGAAATGGGGACTCAGACGTCTAGAGCGAGTGTGGAGGAAATCTCGTGACAAAGCTGCGCGAACATCTTACGGGACGTTTATGAAAGCCTATGAGATGGCGACGAAGGAGGCGAAGAGGGCTTTCTTCTCCTCCTCTCTCGCGTCTGCTAGCTCTCGCCCGGCACAATTGTTTCGAGTGATTCGGTCTTTGACCTCTTTATCGGAGGGTTCAGTAAATTCTCAATTGGCTATTAGCTGTGAGGCATTTATGAGCTTTTTTACAGATAAAGTCACGTCACTTCGCCAAGACTTTCCCCCCACTTTGTCTACAATTAGTGAACTGGAGGCTCCCTTGCCGTCTTCAGGCCCTTGTTTGGCCCGGTTTTCCCTGCTCTCCAAAGCCGCTATCAACAGAGCCCTGACTGCTGTTAGACCTACTACCTGCCCTATGGATCCGTGCCCCTCCTGGCTTATTAAAACCTGCCGGGAGGAGTTACGACCCCACCTGTTGAATATCATCAATGGCTCTCTTGAGCAAGGAGCCTTTCCGGGTGGGTTGAAGGAGGCAGTGGTCTGCCCATTCTTGAAAAGACCATCGTTAGATCCCGGAGATCTGGCCAATTACCGCCCCATTTCGAATCTTTCGTTCCTGAGTAAGGTAATTGAGAGAGTGGTGTTGGAGCAACTTCAGGGTTTTCTGGATGACACATCGGCCTTCGATCCCTTCCAGTCTGGCTTCTGTGCTGGGCATGGGATGGAGACGGTTCTCGTCGCCGTCACAGATACACTCCGTATGCAGCTTGACCGAGGCGGAACGGCACTGCTGGTGCTGCTAGATCTGACCGCAGGGTTTGATGTGGTTGACCACGACCGTTTGACCCACAGTTTCCGGGGTACGGGGTACTGTCCTTCAATGGATTGTCTCGTTCCTCCGGAATTGGAGTCAGCAAATGTGGTGTGGGGACCAAGCCTCCCGGAAGTGCTCGCTTCATTGCGGAGTGCCTCAGGGGGTGCTATTGTCCCTGATGTTATTTAACATCTATATGCGACCCCTTGCTCAGCTGGTACGGAGCTTTGGGCTGATCTGTCATCAGTTTGCTGATGACACTCAGCTCATTCTGTTGATGGAGGGGGGAACGGTCGCCGCCCCTGCAGCTCTACAGCATTGTTTGGAGGCGGCCGTTGATTGGTTGCAGCAGAGCAGGTTAAAACTGAATCCATTGAAGACGGAGATCCTTTGGCTTGGCCGCAGGGGCGAGGCTGGGAATTTCCAGCCGCCGGTGTGGGAGGGTGTCACATCGGCGCCGACCTCCTCCATTCGCAGCCTGGGGGTACACCTGAATTCGTCTCTTTCAATGGTGACCCAGGTGGCCCATACAACCCAGGTGATGTTTTTCCATCTTCATCAGGCCCGGTGGCTGGCTCCCTTCCTCTCCCATGCAGACCTGGCCACTGTGATCCATGCAACAGTCACCTCCAGGTTGGACTACTGTAACTCGCTCTACGCGGGCCTACCCTTACGTTTGATTCGGAAGTTACAGCTGGTCCAACATGCGATGGCCCGTTTGCTCACGGGGGGCGCCTTTTGTGAACATATTCAACCTGTGTTGCGTTGCCTGCATTGGCTCCCAGTTGAGTTCTGAATCATCTTCAAGGTATGGGTGCTGACGTTTAAGGCCTTACGCGGCCTGGGACCCTCATACCTCCGGGACTGCATTACCCCATATGTCCCTACTAGGCCTCTGCGTTCAGCAGAGACCAATCTGCTGGTGGTCCTTAGCCCCTCAATGATGCGGCTGGCCTCCACTTGGGTCAGGGCCTTTACGGCCTTGGCCCCTGCCTGGTGGAACACTCTTCCTCCAGCTGTCCGGACCTTGCGGGATCTTGGTGAGTTCCGCAGGGCCTGTAAGACGGAGTTGTCCCACTGGGCTTTTGGAGTGTCCTGCCGCTGATAAGTGCCCCCTCTATTCTCCTGTGTTCGGGGTCCCTTTACCATCTATGGGATTTCTTCCCCCCCCTCTCTCTGGGAGGTTTTTTAATAAGGGTTTTATTGCTGACGCTGTTTTATTATATTGATCGCTGTATTTTAATTTAATGGGTTTTTAATTGTATATGTGGTAAATTTATGCTGTCCACCGCCCAGAGCCCTCCGGGGGTAGGGCAGTACACAAATCAAATGAATGAATGAATGAATGAATGAATGAATGAATGAATGAATGAATGAATGAATGAATGTTTTCTGTCACTCAAGCATATGAAAAAGGCACCAGAGACCTACCAGGAACTGTTTGGGTTTTTGGGCAACCCCATGGGGTGCGAACTGAGTCCTCCTCAGCAGCTGTGCTCCCCCTCCTCCTTCAGGACCTTTACTCACAGGGCAAAGAGTCTTCCGGGACGGGCTGAGGGCTGCCTGCCTCTGTGCTGCAGACCAATCCGCTGTCAAGAGACTGAGGGGCCTGTTGCTTGCCACAGTGTGCATCTGCTGAAGCAGCATCCTCGCCTGAGGCTTTGCATGCGTGGGAGATGCTGACACAGCCAATGGTTGCTGCCCCAAACAGGTGAGCAGTGGGGAGGCGTGGCACTCTTCAGGCCCAGGTGCCCAGCCTGAGCATCAGGGTGTGAGCAGTTTCCCCACCTGGTGCGGCTTCTGAAGAGAGCCGTGCCAGGCAGCGCAGGGAAGATGGATGGCGGAAGCTGTTCCGGTCCACGGTTCTGATCATCTCTCAGGCGGTGTAATCTTGACTCTCCCCTCAGTGGCATCATCAGGAGACGCTGATTGAATTGGTGGTTTTGTTATCAGCTCTGCTCTGTCCATCACCTGGCAGATAATCCTTCCGCTCTGACATCAGCGCACGATAATCTCGGCGTTCTGCACTCGATATGCACAAGCCGCTCTCCAGAGCCAGCGCAGCCACTGTTTTATCCAAATCAGCCGCAGAGGCCACAGACTCCTTGGGGAGCCAAACGTTTCTTTCAAAAACAGAGCTCTGCTTTCTGTAGGAGGGGGGTGCGGCTGGCCTCAGGAAGAGGTGATGTTGGGTGGACATGGCACCCTGTATCCTTCCTGCCGGATTTGCTGGCATATCTGTGGCTTGATACATCTTGTTGGCTGCCTGGAGTCCAAGGAGAAAAGGGATGGTGGTGGAAGCATTCGTGGTATTTCTTTCAAGGGGAGGTAAATGTTGGAGACATTTTCCTTGAAGGGGACGTTGATAGCCCTGCTGGAATCCTGGGCCCTGGGAGCCAGAGGAAACGAATACGTCTTGGGATGATCGTATGAAAGTGAACCAGAGCCCATGCGGTGGAGACGTGGAGCTGCGGACACTGAAGGAGGCAGATCTAGAGACAGTCAGTCTCTAGCAGGTGCACATTTTGAGAGAAAGGCAAATTTCCTGAAAGCGATAAAACAGTACACCCGAGTTCCCCTGGATAGACATCCTGTGAACCTCCAGCTGGATCCATAACAAACATATACACAGAGGAGAGTGGGCAGTTTAGCTGCAGGGGGATGCCTGAACCTGGGGTGGGGTGGGGGCAAGAACAGGCACTAATTGGCAATTTCATAGAATCATAGAGTTGGAAGAATCCATATCAAGTGGGAAAGAGCATAAGTCAGAGGCAGGGAGCTGGATGTGGGGGGGGGGGCGGAATGCAAGGGGAGGGGTCCCATCTGTTGCTTCTTTAGTAACCGGTTACAGGAGCAGAGGTTTTGCTGTCTGATTTTTGGTGCCTTCTTGGTTCTACTGTGATCTGCGTGTACAATGGAGAATAAAAGCAACATTTTCAAATACACATTTCAAATTTGGTTGGTTGTTTGGGTGCTCTTTTCCGCTGCTTCAAACACTCCTGCCTTCAAATATCACCTCTCATTCGTCTCCTCTCCAAGCCAAACCTACTCAGCTCCTTCAGCCTTTCCTCACAGGGCTTGGTCTGGTTCCTCCCTGATTAGGACGGGTATTGCAGAGCGGGGGAAGGAGGTGTCATCCTTGCCCCCCCCCCCGTGCCAAATTCCTGATTAGAACCAGCCTCAAAGAGCTGCCTTTTGCTCCCCTGGGGTCGGTGTCCTGATAGAAGATCTTGAGGCGCTGAGATGGGTCGAATCCCCACTTGAAATTTGCGCGCAGATCCAAACCTGTTCATGGTGAAACCGTGTCCTCTTCATCGGAGTTTCTCCCTCCCCACCGCAGCGAGCACACAGCAGACACACCCGGTTGCAGAACTCTTAGCAATCCCCACTACCAGGCGAGCTCGCTTCGCCGGACTCCCCTGATTGGCTGGTGTGCCTTGATGGGGTGGGACCTTTATCCACTGCGGAAAAGTACATTGTAGGGGCGTGATCAAAAAACCAGTGTGTAAAAGTTTAACGTTTAACTGTTTAACAGTGCAAACAGTTAATTGTTACCTGTGTAAACTGTGAATGATTCAAAGTTACACGTTTGACTGTTTAACGTTTGCATCCCCTTCTGCTGGCTGATCGCAAAAGCGGAAATGAAACCAAGGAAAGGCTGCGCATGCATCACAGTGCTGATTGGTTGCCCAAATTCCACGTCACATTCCAGGGCGGGAAACGAGTCAGGGTTTCAACCCTCATCCCTCCCCTCGGATCAGCTCTGAACCGTGTTAATGGGGTCTGTGCCACTTGCAACCGGGTCCTGCCGGAACGTGGATTAATGTGGAGAATGAGCGCCAGAAACGGAATCTGCCACGCAAGCAATGGGGAGGTCGTCCCTCAAACCTGGTTAGTTTGTGTCCTGAAATCTGGCTAAGACGGTAGTGGGGATTCGACCATGGAGGGTTCCTGACTCCTCCAGCAAGAGCACACTGCGGAGGGGGGGGGGGAGTTGGTTGGTTGGCATTTGCACTTTCTGTTCACACACATTTTGAGGACCATCCTTCTGAGAAAGTGCGGGGTGGGCCAGGCTTGGGCCTTCTGGTGGCCTCCTGTCTGTCTTCCTGGCAGGAGGGTCCTTCCCAGAATGGACGCTGTGCTCAGCGCTCTGTGCTCGCATTTCCACTCCTCTTCCCAAGTCGAGGCAGAGAGAATTTGCCCTAATTTATGTTTTCTGAAATCTTTCCAAATTTACTTTTAGGCTGCTGTCAGTATTAATGACACCTGGCATTTTGGATTCTTTATGTCTACCCTCCCCAACCCCCCTAATATATTAGCTTTGGATGTCACCACATTCTAAACAGGAACAATTTATGGACGGGGGGGCGGGGGGTGAGGTTAAAAACCAACAAATACATCCAACATTTCCGTCAAAGTTGATTGGGGGGAAAGGGGAGGGGGAGGCAGGATGAGGCAGAGCTCAGAGACCTGGTACTGAGCGTGGGTTACTAGAACCGTGGATAGAAACTGGGAGCTTGGACAGAAAAGACACCTCTCCCCCGGCACAACAGCCAGGCACAAAAGTCTCCTTTGCCGGGGGGGGGGGGGGTCTGTGGTCTTTTTTTACACCCATCAGTGATATTTTTATTTATGTAGGCTGCGCCTGGGTTCAAGTTCTGCCTTTGCCTTGGGTGCGCCCTGAGCAGCCTTGGCCGACTCTCCTGGCCTTGGGCAGGTGGGGTATGCACAAGAAAGCTGGACTGCCGTGGTTGCTTCCGAGTGGCTCAGTGCCCAGCAGGTGGGGAGGGATGCCCTGAGCCCGAGGTTCTTCTCCTGTGCACTGGCGTGGAATCCCTCTGCCCTCAGTGACTGTCAAACTGGGGGTTTTCGTAGTCAAGGAAGGTGCCCAGCTGGGTGGAGTAGCAGAAGCCCCGGCAGCCAGAGGGCAGAGGGCAGGGCTGAGGGCAGGAAAGATCCAAGGGGGACGGAGCCACCTGGCCTGGAGCACCTGGCAGCATCTTTGGGGCATGTCTCCATTCAGCTGCCTCACCTTTGCTGGCCTGCCCCTCCTTTAGAAATGGCTCCGTCCCCCTTTTTTTGACAAGCCGGCACACCTCTTTCTCCTAAAGGGGAAGCAACAACTCTGGACTCCCTCTGGGCCCTTTTCAGCCACACTCAGTTGCAGGCTCCTCTGGACGGCCACTTTGCTTCTGCCCAAGTCTAAGGACATTGAGCTCTGACTCCTGCTCAAGGTGCTTCATAAACACCACCCCACCCCCCACCCCCATAAAAATAGCTCACAACAGCCCAAGGGACCATTTGTTATTTGAGAGACAGCAATCCCAGGACTGCCCTCCTGTCAGCGAAGCCCAGACGAGACGTCTTCCGGTTCCCCTCGGGTTGCCCAGCTCATCTGCAGGTTACAGAGACGACGTCCCCTGGAAAAAAGGGCTGCGTTGGGAGGGGGACTCTATGGTTTTATACTCCATTGAAGTGCCTCCCCTCCCTAAGCCCCACCCTCCTGAGGTCCCACCCCCAAATCCCCAGGAATTTCCCAACCTTGAGTTGGCAACCCCACTTCCCCTCCCTTCTTTGCAGAGCTAACATGAGAGTAAAAAAACCCCAAGACAGCCCCTTCCCAAACACCTGGCTCATGCTCAGTGTCTTAAACTAAGAATTCACAGACACCCACCGGCCCCACCCCCCTAGTCAAGGCAGCCATTTTGGCACAGTTGTTGGCAGTTCTGCCTACACAGACCCCACTCACACACATGGGGCACGGAAGGGCCTCGCGATGCAGTTCTCTTGCCTGCACGTGAGGTGGGATCCACAGGTAAATTTAGCCAATGGCAGCACCCCCACCGACCCCCACCTGGCATCAGGCGGAGCAAGTAAAAGCGCCCCTGTTAGCAGGTCAGATCTCTGTCCTGCCCCACCCACCGTTATTTATCAGTACTTATTCACCTGGAGTCTTTCTGTCCTCCTCAGCAGGGCCACCAAGATGGTTAACAGTTAATGCTAAGCATGATAAAAGCACATCATACAAACCAAGAGTGTGTGTGTGTGTGGGGGGGGGGGGCGGGGATCCTGGAGGCAATAAGGCCAGCAGAGACAGAAGAGGCTGGTGGGAGACAGAGGCTGTGGCCGGGGACAAGCGAGCCTCCCTGTGTTCTCAAACATTTCATGCTCTTTTTCTTTTGGTGCTGGAAACCAATCAGCCGCAGGTCCTGGGATTTCTCAGCTCAGCCTGGAAACCAGGCCTGTCCTCCTTCCTCTATTCTTCTTCCCACGCTCAGCATGCAAGGCCTGCCCGGAAGCATCGAGCCACCTCTCGTGAAGGGTTTGGGGTGCCTGGTCTGGTCATCTCAGTGTCCTCCCCAGAACTTCTCTCTGCTGGACGACAGTGGAAGGCAGGGAAGTGGCTTTAAGCTGTGAGGGCCAGGAAATGCCCCAGCTGCTGCCGCCACCCTCCGTGGCTCGGGGTCTGAAGGCCAGAATCCTGGGCTGCCGTTTTGAAGTCCGGCCAAAGGGCTTCAAAGCCTCCCCCTGCATCCGGCCCACCTCTTTCTCACATTAGTTTGCTGAATGCAAGGGAGGATTCATAGGACGTTCCTGTCCACACAACAAGTCCTGATTACTAATAATTCAGAAGTCCTCCCTCATTGGGCACACATTTTTTGGCTGTTCCTCTCCTGCCCCTTTCCATCTGGGGCCCTCTGAAGCACCCATTGCTTCAGGCAAATCTTATCCATTCCAGTCCCAATCAGCTCATTTGTTGTTAATGGGCCCTTTGATGGGCCCTGGGCAGCCACTCCTCGCCGCCCTCCGCAGCCCCCTTTTTCCTAGGCAGAGCGAGAAGAGGCGGGCGGGCACGCACTCACGAATGCCACTGCTCTGAAATACAGAAGTATGCAGATTACACTATTAAAATTTTATGGGGATTCAGGGGGAAAAACCCACTCTGTGTTGACTCCATGACGCAAATAGGTATGAAAATCCTGGCAAGTGCGCTTCATTGTTACAAAAATCAAATGGCTGAACAGCCACTAATGAGGCAGACAAGAGCCCTTCCTCATCCTCTGAGGATTTGAAGGCACGAAGAGAGGAAAGGAGCACTCTGCATTATTCATGCCATCTTGTTTGAGTTTCAAATCATAGGAAATCACAAGAAGCACGGAGGCTTCGCATTCTGCTGGTGACCGGCCTCGCCTCGCTCAGGAGGAGAAGGGGGGAGGGGGGAGGATAAGGGGGGAGGGGTTTTTAATGCTTTCTCTAGGCCAACGTTTGTGGTGGTCCCAGGCCAGCCAGCTAGATGCTCAGTGGTCCAGTGGGGGACATCTGTCTGGGACTCTACACTGTAAGAAGTTGTTCCACCACAAATAAGGTGGTCCCACAGTCCAGTTCCTCACTTTCAGTACCTTGGACACAGACACTGTCGCCAGCTCAGTTCCAACAGAGGAAATTGTAAGAATTCCAGAAGAGGGCTGCCAGATGAGAGCACACCAGCCCCGGTCGTCTCACGCAGCCTCCTCCTGCTTCATGCAATGGCCACCATTTTGTTTCCAGACCCTTTAAAAACTATCCCAAGCATGGCGGCGTTTGTTTTTTTTCACCACTGCTGGACATTGTGTCCACATTTTCATTTAGCGCCCCAAATCTCTGTCTTGGTCTCAGCTAGTTCAGACATCATCAGCAAATACTTTACATTTAGTGTTTTTCCCTTCTTCCATTTATACATGAAACTTTCCCCATGTTGCTGGTCACTTCATTGTGACCTTCTTGGAGCTCTTCACAGTTGGCTTTGGTTTTTATCTTTCTGAATGATGTGGTATCATCTGCAGACTTGGCCACCACACCACTCACCCCCCAGCACCAATAATCTATGACCAAATTAAGTAGCACCAGTCCCAAAAGCCATTCTTCTGGGATCCAGATGCTCACATCCCTCCATTGCAAGAACGGCGCAGCAAGAATTGCTTAATCCCCACCCCACCCCACTGCACCCTATTTCACATCAAAAGAAGAACCTTGTAAGGGAAAGTTCGGCTGAGAAATTGTGCTGGGGGAATTCACCCCTCCCCTCCCCACCCCCCAACCCAGTCCCAGCCTGACCAGCATTGTCCTACACTGGGGAAAGGTCAGGACGACTCCTGCGTTGGACTTACAGCCAAGGATGGCCTCCACCTGTGGCCGGCCAGAAGCAGAAGAGGCCCTCTGGGGGGAGAGCAGTGGGCTCCAGGGACACCCAGCACCACCAAAGGCCCCGCTCCGAGCCCCTGGACCCTGAGAGGTCGACCATGGAAGCTTCAGTGCTGCCAACTCACCTGGCCCAGGGAAACCTGCTCTTCCTCCTAGGACCACCAGTCCCTTGGATTCCCCCCACCCTGAGGGAGCAGCAGAGATGTTGAGCCTGTGAGGAGAGGCTTTGCCAACCTCCAGGTGGGGCCTGGAGATCTCCTGACTGCAGAGGTCAGTCACCCTGCAGACAACGGCAGCTTTGGAGGGTGAGCTCAGAGCCATCCTTTATGCCCTTTCCCTGCCTGCCTTTCCCAGCCGCTACCCCCCACTCTTCAGGGATTTCTGGAGACAACGCTGCAGGCAGCGGCACAACAGCAAAAGGTTCCCTGAGCCAGCCCCTCTTCTGGCATAGCCCAGACTCCAAGGTCGCCTGACCCTGGCTGAAGGAAGGACAGGAAGGGGGGGCAGTTATCCCTGCAGGGTAGGCACCCCTATGCAGACAGCTGCTGTTTCTGCAAGGAGCTTTGCTGGGCCTGCCAGACCCCGCACTCTGGCTGCACCATTGAAGGACATATGAGACTGTGAGGCGAAATGGCCGGGGTCTGAGTGTCAGTGTCTAGAACAAGAACCTGCAACAACCTCGGACTGTGACCTTCATCTTGGCATTCTCCTGAGGATCAGGCCCAGACTCCTGCTGGCATACAGCTCCTTACTCCCGAGGAACCCTAGGCAGCCTCAGGAGCCCTCTGCTGAAGACAGAACAGGAGGCCAAGTGCCGGTCACTGAAGCAGATCTATTTCTTTTGCAAGAGCTGTGTGCACAGGCAGACTTCCCGGAGTTCACGGGGAAAATCTATTTGTGTTTTCCCCGCTGTACAATTGAAGGGCGTCTCTAATTTCAATCCTGCAGTTGCCCTGGGTGTTAATTCCAGAGGGATGTTGCAGAACAACAGCAAGTGAGAGTCGAGGGATGCCTTGAAGACCAACAAGATCTTATTCTCACCTACATTTTCATGAGCTGGAACCCACCTCCTTTATTTTGCTTTAGGGTGGAATAAAACACCTTGTTTGTCTGTAAGGAGCAGTGAGACTCCTGCTTATTTTCGCCTTGTGGGGGACAAGAGGGCGCTCTCCAGGACCGGTTCCTCGGAAGCAGCCTTGTCTCCAAGCTGCCCCCAAACTACGTGGGGGGGGGGGGGGGGAGAGAACCCCGGCAGCAGCTGAACAGCTCTTTCCTGTGGGGTTGGACCAGACATGGGAAGCCTTTTCCTCTCTCCAAGTCTGGTTTGTTAGTGATGCTCCCCCCACCCTCCCAAGTTCTACAGACAACCCCCAAGGGATGACGACATTGTGTATGAACCTGCTCCAGAAGGGTTTTTTTTACTGGGGGGGCAAATTCATGTCTTTTGACCACTGAAAACTCTGCACACACTCACTAACAAGCAAATCCCCCCCCCACTTGTGCTTCCTGCCTTTTGTAATTATTACTCCTTCATAACCCCTCCCCCCTTTTTCCTCCGGGCCACATTATCTTAGAGAACTTCATGAGCACTTGGGGAGGTTAATGCAGAGCGATAAATCTAGAATGGGCTGAATCAGCCAGCAGAGCAGAAGTGTCCGTAAATCTGCTGGAATTCCCCCAGTTTGTTTGTCTAATGCAATAATCCTGCTTTCTAAAAATGTGCACGGAGTCTTGTCGGACCCCCTCTCCATCTTGGGGTCCCAGAACCCAGCAGTGTTTCTGCAGGGGAGGGGAAGCAGGCAAGACAAAGAGCCCCCGGAGAGAGTGGCCCCAGCCCCCTGCCTGCCCCCAGCCACTCCCGCTTCTGAGATCGTTTGCCTGGCTGGTCTTTAAGATTTCTGGCCAAAGATCTGGAGCCCACGGAGCGCCTGCTGCTGCTGGCCATTACCCGCAGAACCTCCTGGGCAGTTCCTCCTGGCGTCTCTCCTCCTGCCTCCCTCCTGCAGGTTTTTCATACCTGCAGCTTTAAGCCAAGCAGAACTGTCATCCAGGGGAACCTTAAAGACTAACAGGAGCAGCAGTGGCGTAGGAGGTTAAGAGCTCGTGTATCTAATCTGGAGGAACCGGGTTTGATTTCTGCCGCCTGAGCTGTGGAGGCTTATCTGGGGAATTCAGATTAGCCTGTGCACTCCCACACACGCCAGCTGGGTGACCTTGGGCTAGTCGCAGCTTCTTTGAGCTCTCTTAGCCCCACCTACCTCACAGGGTGTTTGTTGCGAGGGGGGAAGGGCAAGGAAATTGTAAAGCCCCTTTGAGTCTCCTACAGGAGAGAAAGGGGGGATATAAATCCAAACTCCTCCTCCTCCTCCTCCTCCTCCTCCTCCTCCTCCTCCTCCTCCTCCTCCTCCTCCTCCTCTTCTTCTTCTTCTTCTTCTTCTTCTTCTTCTTCTTCTTCTTCTTCTTCCAATCTGTATTCCAGCTCGTGTAGGACAGCAGGTGCGTCATCAGGTGCGGATGGAGGTGACTCATGAAAACTGCTATTGGAACATATTTTGGAAAGTCTGCAAGAAAGCGGTGGACTTGGAGCTTATTTTGCTGCTGCAGAATATCCCGTCTGGATCTACCCTTTTCAAGTTGACAGCTTTTCCGCTCTTTGTGGAACACTTTGTTGCTTTAGAGCGGGTAGCATAAGATGGGACAAATGAAACCGTAAAGTCCGAGGTGGCGCTCCACACGAGCCCTCTGGCCATGAAGCCAGCTGTGGCTACAGCACCTTGTTGAGGACAATATGTGAATAAGCCTTAAAAGAGGTACAAATGCAAGACTGCACAAGGTTAAATTCTCCCCCAACACAAAAGAGTAACAATTAACATAAATAATGTAACTGTTGCATTTCAGATATTTTTTTCTGTCTTTGTTGTGCAGAAATCTCCAGTAATAGAAGAAAGGTGACAGTTTTGTTTTTGCGCTGGGAAAACAGCCTGGCCTCTTTCACTGCTGGAAGGTCTTGAAGGGGTGCCCTGGGCGAGGGGCCTCTCATCAGGACAGAAGTCTCACCAGCTGGCAGTTCCCTGGGAAGCCTGGCGTGGACGTCTGGGGACATCACAGGACTCATCTGTGGCCGGCCCTGCGGTCACCCTCCCTCTGCTGCCTGGGCTCACGGGAGCAGCCTGTGTCTGGGGGTGGGGTACAGTCTTCCTTTGGGGCTGCCACACTCCTCACGTGCCGATCTTAAGGATCCTCCCTGGCCTGGTGGGCAAAATCCCTCTCCGCTCACTTCTGGATGCTGCTGCTGCCGGTGTTCTGGAAGGCCGGCTGGACTCTGAGGCTTTCTTGTGGGTCAGGGAGAAGCTTTCAGCATCTTCATCTTCTTGGCATCTTCACCATCTCCCTTGTACATCAAAGGTGTTCATCATGTCCACACTGGGCTACCACCAGCTGTGTGCAGTCATTCCCGGATGAATGAAAAACATTCCCACAAAGGCCTGCATGTTCCATTCATGGGAGCCACAAGACCACAAGGTGGGGAGATGATGCTGGGTGAATAAATACCTTCCTGCCTCAGCTTCCCCTGTGGTTTCCCCTCTTGCTCCCCCCCTCCCACAGCCCTCTCACGATGGCTGAGCCTGGCTGGCAAAAGCATCTGGGGAAGGCGGAGGGCGCAGCAGCAGCCCCCCTGCCCCAGGAGCTCCGAGAAGAGGACCACGGGGACCAGCCAAAGTCTGGGGGGGGGCAGCTCTTTCCCACCTTCCCAGCAGTCAGCTGACAACACACTGGCCCCGCCCAGCTGGAGCGGCTGGCACGCAGCAAGAGGAGGAGGAGCCCCTGGAAGGGGGCTCAACGGGGCTTGCAAACTCCTTTCCCTTCCTCTCCCCACAACAGACACCTTGTGAGGCAGGTGGGGCTGAGAGAGTTCGGAGAGAACTGTGACTGGCCCAAGGTCACCCAGCAGGCTTCATGTGGAGGAGCAGGGAAACAAATCCAGTTCTCCGGATTAGAGTCCACCAACCTTAACGGGAACACCCCGCTGGCTCCCAAGGGGATCAGGCCGTGGGAACAGAAACACCCTGAGCAGAACTGAAACAGTGGGAAGCAACTGACGTGAAAATAAGGCAGGCAGGATATTTTGCGCATCCCCGTCTCGCTCTTCCCCACAAGGCTGCTTGATGTGGTTGACGTGTTGACGGGCGGACGTGCTCCCTGGCTGAGCGTGCGAAGAGCCGTTGTCTCTCCCTTGCTTTGCAGATAGCCGCGGTGGCCCAGCTTTGGAAAAGAGCCGGGATTTCAACTCCTGTCTGCGCAGTTGCATGAAGACGGCTTTTCATGTGGCGGCTGACCAAGAAAAAGAGCAAGAGGCCTCAGCCGCCACCTGAGCCCCTCCGGCACTCTGCTCCTCATTCACACAGTGAGCTACGAACCCGGAGTGAGAAGTGATCTGGGCACTGTGGGCGGCTTCCTCTTCTGACTCTAAGAGAGCGTGTTTCTGTCCCAATAACTCAGTCTCCCTTGTTTACTACCCAGCGCCTTGTTTCCTGCCCGGAATGTTTACTTCCCCCGGCTTCCCAGGCAGCAACAGTGTCCTGGGGGCTGTGGTGGGGGTGCCCCGGATTTTTGCGACTCTTTCCCAAGCACTGGATACAATTAGGGAGGGGCCGTGGTTCAGTGGCAAAGTGTCTGCCTGTCATGCAGAAGGTCCCTAGTTCAATCCCCGGCATCTCCATTTAAGGGTCGTGGGTTATGTGAAAGATACCCCCCCACCCCCACCCCTCCTGAGGACCCTGGAGAGCTGCTGCCCACCTGGTTTGGATGAACGGAGGGTCTGATCCACTGTAAGACAGCTTCATGTGCACTTGTACTTTTGCCTGTAGAAAAGAATTGTGGTCATATGCTCCTATTCCATAAATATGGTATAATTTGATATGCTGGGTTGTTCTAAATGGCCCTAACTGGATAGGCCAGGACAGCGTGGTCTTGTCTGATCTCGGAAGCTAAATCTGCCCAGTTCTGCCATGTCTCCTGGGTGGGATGTGGGTTCCTCTCTCCGTGGACTGCTTCTCCCCTCCCCCCGGACTGCTATCTGTTCTGTGTCTCTTGGTTTCCTTTTCCAGGTGAGGCTTCATCTGCTCATTAGACACCTGCTGGCTTTTGCACTTCAAAGCGCTGGGGAGGGCGGGTTGTTTTGGCCTAGGTCAGGGGTAGAGAACCTGTGGCTCTCCAGATGTTCAGGAACTACAATTCCCATCAGCCCCTACCAGCATGGCCAATTGGCCATGCTGAAAGAGGCTGATGGGAATTGCAGTTCCTGAACATCTGGAGAGCCGCAGGTTCCCTACCCCTGGCCTAGGTGAAGGCCATGCCATCTCCTTCCCCTGCGATTGGAGGGGCGCCATTCCTGCCCCCCCCATGGGAACTGGCACCGGGGTGGTGGTGTTGTGTGACGTGGAGGGTGTGAGCTTGGACGCACGTGGTCAGCTGTGAAGAATCGCAGATGAGGCATTTTGAGATAACATCTCCGGTGGAGACTGGCCAGCAGCGGGAGCTTGTGAGCTTCGTGTTCCTAGCTGAAGTCTCCCTCGCTGTGCTGGTTCCTGGCACCTTGTATTGTTATTCTATCGGGGGCGTGTAGGAGGGAGGAACGGGGGGAGTTCCGGGAGAGCGGGAGGCGGGAGGTCGGGAGATCATCATGTGATGCATGATCTCACCTGGCTTCACGCATGTGGAGAGGGAGCGTAAGCTGTCTCGAGCCTAATCTCACCTGAGGGGGCAAGCACCATTGTCCCCATGCGCCCGGTGACTGGAAGCCAGAACATGTGGATTCATGACCCGTGGACTCACTTAGGGGATGAGGAGTAGAGTGTGATGCGACTCAGAAGGTCTGAGGGTCCTGCTGGTGTGCCAAACGTTTCTACTGCACGGTGCTGCTGGGTCAGCAAGGTGCATTACTACATCCTCCTCACTTTTTTTAAGCATTTTAGAAGGGGACCGAAATGCTGGGGGGGGGTGATTTTCTAGAAGTGGACGCTTTGTCTCCTCCATGCCGGTCTGGTCAAGCTGACCCGAGCTGCTCTGTGTAAATGCATTAGAACTTGGTTGCGGGGTAAGGGAAATTGAGGAGGCTTCTTACACATCGCTACAGGCAATATTAGACACACACTGAATCCGAAAACAAGATCCGATAATCGCAGGGCATACAAATTAAACCAATGCAGAGCTGCACAATAGCATTCTCGACCATCCTCCCGGCAGCCAGCTCCAGAGGGCTGGACTCACCAATGGGGCAAAACATCATATTTCAGGATTATTAGATATTACAACTTCTTGCAGCTCACGCACTTTCATATGTAATCAATTGGGAATTATCGAGAAAGATTAAAAACAACACATATTATGTACATTCTCTCACAACTCTGGTGGATGCAACAACAACAAATAGTCAATGGCGGCACGTTTATCTAAAGTCGCTTTACGAAGTTGCTTGCTGCTTCTTTCGGAGGCACAGGGCATCCAGGGCAATGGAGGTGGAGTTGATGGATCTCCCTCAGAAGGGGAGCACAGGCCAGCTGGCTGGGCCAATAGTCTTGGTGTTAGCAGGAAATAAGTCCGGGGGCTCCCACGAGGGAAGTAGCTTTAGGGAAACACACTCCGCCTTGGCTAGAGGCGCAGCGTTAAAGCTTCCTGGCAAAAAAAAGGGGGGTCGAGGGGAAGAGGCGGAGCCGGGCGGCTGTGCTTGGGCTTCCGGGGTGAAGCCTAGGGCAGAACGATGGTGAGGCGGTAGCAGAGAGTCCCGGCAGACAGACAGGCGGAAATGCAGTAATAACAAACAACATAACTTCTAAAATTAAGGCATGCAATAAATTTAAACAATAAAACATGGTTAAATGATACATAGGCTGGATGATGTAATGCGGAAGGAAGGCAACCCGTGGTTGCATAATTGTTCAATGCATGGCTTCCTTGCTACTTTGACCTCACCAAAACTACAGAGCGATGGCCAGCGTTAGAGTCCGCTTTTGGATTTCTCAAGATGCGTAGGAGAGCTACTGGATAGTCTTTAGCATTGCAGGATTCAGTGATTCTCACTTGAGCAAGGTTGTGAGAGAAGAAGCTGTTCCAACAATATTCAAAGGCTGAAAACAGCCGGAGAGTTCCAAGGGTTAACCTATCAGAGATGTTCCCGGCCAGGGTAAATTCAAAATTTCCAGCCGGTGGGCTGTGGGGAGGAAAGAGAGGATGGCGGTTGTAGATGAAGATCCTGCAGGGTGACCGATTGTCACCGATTGTGGGGTGGTAGTTGGTGTGAGTAGCTGCTGATGGCTGTGAAATCCATAGCGATAGCCGCAGAGGATTTGCAGCTTTGGGATTCTTGGGTGTCTTGAGGCGGGCCGGCTGCTAAGCGCGGAGATCTTCGGGTTAGGCTGGATCGTAGGGCTCTGACGCCTTTGGCGGATCCCTCTGGATCTTCGGGTCGCTCCGGATAAGTTGATTGTAAGTCTGCTGAAGCTATGGGACGGGGGGGTACTCCGGGGGGACCTGCTCCATCTTCGTGGTGTGGCCTGGCTCCGTTAGAGCATCGTTCCTCGAGCTGGTGTTCGGACATGTCGGGCTGGAATCCATAAGAGGACCTGTGGGGAGAAGGACTGAAGCATACCCCCTTCCCCTAGAGTTATGAGGGGGGCCGGTCCCCCGCCAGGTTCGATCTAGAAGGGAGCTGGCGGTAGTAGACCTTGGCGTGGGGAGGGGTCTGACTGCCTGGAAGTGTCTTTCTACTGGGGTGATCTGTTGCCCTGATGGTAGGGCAAGCAGATTTTAAAATGATTTGATGGTGAAGAGTACTTTTGATACTGTCTACTGTTGTATGTGGCCTAAAATGGGGCTACCTCCCCTTTCTTTAGCTTGACTGTTTTGGCTAGAATTTCTTTGAAGTTCGCGACATTTGCTCTCTCAACGATTGCTTGCCCGCGCTGCTGTTCGTAGGAATTCCGTGTGTTAGCACGCATTCCCCAGTTGGTGCAGAACTGGAGCATGGCTCTTGAGGAGGAATATGCTTGGGCGCGTTGTCCGCTTTTGTGCTGAGGGGGGCGGCCCATGACGGTTATGCACGCAAAAAGAGGTGCTGGATGACGTGATTGGTTGTTTCAGCCTCGGAGTGGGGTGAAAGCCCAGACGCATTATCCGAGTGCAGGTATCTATAGTTACATGTAGGTGCTTCCAAGGGGGGGCTAGGGCAGGGACCAGGGTTCACCGTCCATTTGCCACAAGTCATTTGCCAGGGCCCCCTGCGGGTTTACCCGAGGGGGGTCTGGCTTGAGGGGGGCAAAGGCGATGAGCATTGAGCACAAGATTGACTGCCGTCAGGTGTGCCTGGGTTGGGGATGCTACAGGATCGAGGCGAGTGCTTTTGCCCCCTGGTGGAAGAAATCGTGTGACTGGAAGGGGTGGGAGAAGAGGGAGGTGGAGATGTGGGTAAGCGTTGTCTGCGCGCTGGTTCCCCTAAGCTGAGGGAGCCTGGGAAGCGGCGTGTGGCTCGCGCTATATGGCCTACGGGTATTGAGAGGTTCTGGATGCTAGTAAGGTTCCGTGAATGTCAGGAAAAGAGAGACTCCATGAGGCTTTGAGTCGATCTCGGGGCCGCGATGTAGGCTCATCGGCAGTAGGTGGGGCGATCACGTCATGGCCCACGTGATTGGGAATCGACCTCAAAAGCGGTTGGGAAAGGTTGGGGAAGGTTTGAAAGGCCAAAATGAAGCTGGCGGGCGAGCTCGCTCTCGGTGAGCGGAGGCTTGGGGCGGGCGTGTAAGCCGGGTCTGCCATTGACCATCTTTGTTGAAATGCTTTTGCATGGCGCCGACGCGTTTGCCCCCGGTCGGCGAAGATGGTGGGGCGCTTTGGAGATGGGACAGAAGAAGAGGCCGCTAAAGGCCGAACGGGACAGGGGTAGAGTGCTGGGAGGAGAGTGAGGCTGAGGGATCTCTGGGGGGGGAGGTGGAAGAGGATCTCCCCACGCAAATCCCTCCAGGGGAGCCAGCTGGAGGGGTGAAGAAGCGATTCAAGAGATGCTGGAATCTCTGCTCTTCTGTTTAGAGGCATGACGAGATTTTTTCGGGGTCCCACCCCACCATTACCATAGATGCTGGCGAATTTATGGTTGATGAGATCTGCGTAAAGCTGGGTTGAGGTGGAGAGATTTTTTTCTTGGGCACACATGAGGTAGAGTGGTGAGCCATTCAACCAAGAAGGTTTGTGGCGGTGCATGTGTACCCCTAGGACTCAGGTTGGGAGAGGGGCGTGTTCAAGAGGAAGAGGGAGAGAGGTTGATCCTTGAGGGGGGGACCCGATCCACCCACATCGGGCGGGCTAGGACCTCCCCTTACTGCCCCTCGAAAAGGCGTCCTTGTGCTTTTTTGGGTGAGTTGGATCCTGTCCCTGGGTTTTGGCTGAAAGGAGTAGCGAGAACAGGGGAGGCTGGAAGCAAGGAGGTGGTGAGGGCAGCAGAAGGGGACGGACCCAGTTGAGGGTTCCGAGCAGCTGCTGCAGCTGGAGTGAGAGTGGGCGTGGTTCTGGGATTTGCATCTCTCTGGTATGACAGGGGCGGAGTAGGAGTGGAGGAGTTTATGCCCCAGATACAAGAATGGCTCGTTCTTTTGCACCTTTTCGGGAGCGATGTATAGGCCTGACTGTTTTAATGTGCCGCCAGCAGCGTTATCCATTCTTGAGGGACGGTCGGTGCGGCTACTAGGATATCATCCATGTAATGGATGATTATGGCTCCGGGCGCTTTGGCCTTGGCGAAACGGGGCTAGGCGTGATGGACAAAAAAAACTGACACACAAGGTGGGGCTGTTGAGCATTCCCTGGGGCAATACTTTCCATTGGTATCTGGCCGTGGGCTGATGATGATTAAACGCACCGGCACCGTGAAAGCGAAATGTACTTTCGGTCTTCGGGAGAGAGGGGAATACAAAAGAAACAATCCTTCAGGTCAACAACCAGGACCTGGTAGTCCGAGGGGATAAGGTTGGGGGTTGGGTAAACGCCCGCATTGAAGAGGGCCCATGGGTTGGATGCAGGCATTTACTGCTCTGAGATCCTGTAGCAATCGCATGCATCGGCCACTCTTCTTTTATCACAAAGACAGAAGCGTGTTCCATGGTGATGTGTTGAGGTCTCAATGTGGGCCCGCAGCCAGCCAAGGTTCCTCCACCGAAGTTGGTGCATGGCAGTCAATTTTTTTCTTCTGGGCAGTGGCCACTGTTCTACCCAGGAATACTCGGGGTCTTCGTGGTCCCATGTGAGGGAGGGCAGTGGGAAGGCGGGCTTACTGGCCTCGGCGAAGCTCTCCCATGGCAATGGGGAGAGGCTGCATGAGTTGCCGCCCGAGTTCTGGGGGGGCTTCCGGTGTGGCCTGCTCCCCTCTTCACTGCTTCCCAGGAATGCTAAATGTGCCCCAGCCGGCCACCGATCAGGTCAGCCCGGTCACTTCGCCGATGGCCGTGCCGGGGCTCTCTGCACCCCTGGGTTTTACCTGGGCCTCTGGAACTGTGTGAAGTGGGCGGGATGCTCTTAGGGCGTAGGAGCCAGCGGCGTGTTAGGAGCCCTCGGGCCGTCGCGGCCTGCCCCTCGCGGAGAGCCGTTCACTGCAGGGATACCCGCCCCACATTGCCAGGGTGTACGCGGGCTCCGGGCAAGCTGCAGGTCAGTGGCCCCTGCAATAAGGGATAGTTCTTGCTTCTAAAGGTGAGTAGAAGGTCCGGGGGACGAGGCCTCCCTGGGGGTCCTCTCCCCTTGGGGAGACTCCCCCCCGGTAAGGGTTGGCAGGCCCCCCCCTACTGGGCAGCCTGCAATCTCTACCGAAGATGTCCCGGACTGGTGGCAATTGGAAACATCTGCCTCGGGGCTGTTTCCTAGCAATGGAGAGGGCTCGCGACCAGGAGGTCCGCTGTGAGTAGGCGAAGGACCCGATATCCTGGCAAGCCTTAAGCATGTCGGCCAGTTCAGGAGTTCCTACCTAGATTCCTGTGATTGCCTTGGCGGCACTGCAGCGGAGGCGTTCTCCTTGGCAAGACGCTTTAAGGAGTTCGCCTCTGAGCCTCCCTCGTTGTCAACCTGCCTTTTGAGGAGCTTCCTGGAGCCTGCTCACAAACTTCGGCATAGGGTTCTTGGGGTTTTTGCCGGATGGTGGAGAAGCTCACGGGTGGGCTGGACCCCGGCATTGGGAACCTTGACAAACGCCTTGTAAAATTTTCGGCGCACTCTCGAAGGCGATCGTGAAGGGTGGCCTCAGGTAGGACAATCTGATTGTTGGGGTTGCTGAAGGCATCGAAGCCGTAAAGCTGTGCTTGTGTAGGCGCCGCCAGAGGCGGCTGCCTTGCTTCTGAAAGCACTGCTGGCGGAACTCCGCTTTCCCAGATCACAAATTGTGCAGGGCTCAGGAGCATGCGGAAAGGTGGTCTTCCAGTCAGCCCCGGAACCATTAGTGACTCCTCGCTGACTGCCTCTAGCATGCCTCTCACATAGGGGCTGGTGACTCCTACGTCTCCGCGACCGCCATGCGGAGCTCAGTGAGGATGTTATAGCTTAAGGGGCGGTACTTTCGACAACCCGCCGGACAACGCCATCACTCCCCCACCGGTATCTGTGAAATGGGACGGGGCACAATGTGAGAACTATCGGGCATCGCTCTTCCGTCGAGGGTTTCTTTCCTTGCAGACGATCGTGGCTAATACGGCTCTCACGAGAGTTCTGAAGCTCTCAGCGCCATTACTTTTGGCGCTTGACGGAGGTGCGGTGGCTTTGGAAAATGAAGGCGGAGCAAGGGGAGGGGCGGCTGAGCCGCGGGAGAATTTGAAATGGGCCCGGAGGAGCAAGGGGGGCAGAAGAGGAGGACAGGCGTCCAATTTAGCTGGATGAGAAAATTCCGGGGTTGAAATTGGAAGGTGGAAGATCGAGAAAGGAGGGCGGCTTCTCACGGCAAGGGAGCCATAGGGTCTGCAGGCTGATGGCGGACATAACATTGTTCTCTTCCGTCAGTAGCAGTGACATCGGGCGCTAGCGAGGCTCTGTCGCGAAGAAGTGCTAAGCCCGATGTTTTCCCAGTCCTTAAGATTCAATATCCCCTCTGGGTACCATGGACGTGAGCTTCAATCTCCTCAACCAATTTGGCGCAGCTCCGCTTCTCTTCTACGGGGACCCTGCCGCGATTCTAAGCTAACGCTTTCAGTTAGTCAACGTGCTTGTCATAAGCCCTGCTTTTGGCAAGCTCCCATGCTCACCGGGTGTTCCGTCCCGGACGAGAGTGTCCTGGGACGGCGTGTCTCTGGATCACGCGCCGATCCAGAGGACAGGCGATAATGCAACAGTGTGGTCCCTGGATCGCCGATCCAGCTGGACTTCGGTATCAGCGGCCCTTTCCCAGGCGGCATCGTGAGCAGGGTGGAGGTTCGAAAAGGATTCCCGGGTTTCGGCACCAGCTTGTAGTGCGACCCACGTGGTCAGCGTGGAAGAACGCAGGGGCGAGACGCGGAGATAACATCTGGTGGAGATCGCCAGCAGCGGGAGCTTGGCGGAGCTTCGTGTTCCTAGCGAAGTCTCCCCGCGTGCTGGTTCCTGGCACCTTTTATTGTTATTCTATCGGGCGCGTGTAGGAGGGAGGAACGGGGGGAGTTCCGGGAGAGCGGGAGGCGGGAGGTCGGGAGATCATCATGTGATGCATGATCTCACCTGGCTACGTGTGGAGAGGAGCGTAAGCGTCTGAGCCTAATCCTCACCTGGGGGGCAAGACCATTGTCCCTGCGCCCGGTGACTGAGCCAGACAGTTCATGACCCGTGACTCATAGGGGGATGAGGAGTGGGGGTGCGGTGCGACCAGAAGGCCGTAGGTCCGTTGGTGTGCCAACGTTCTACCACGGTGCTGCTGGGTCAGCAGTGCATTACTACAGGAGGGGAAGGGAGCAGAGGTATAACGGAAGTTGTTTTGGCGCTCAGTTTTAGTTCTGGCAATAGAAGCCTACATGCCTTTTCCTGATGCTGTTTTCAATAAAAGAAATTGTCCAGATAGGAAGTCTCATTATTGAACAGTCCTGGCAAAGGACGCTAAGCAGGAGAAGTCCTGGTTAACATTTGGACGGGAGACCACCCAGGAAGTCCAGGGCCACAACACAGAGGCAGGCAAGGGCAATCCACCTCTGTTTGTCTCTGGCCTTGGAAAAAACCAGAGGGGTTGCCATAAGTTGCGTGCAACTTGATGGCACTTTACACACACACACACACACACACACACACACACACACACACACACACACACACACACACACACACACACACACACACACACACACACACACACACACACACACACACACACACACACACACACACACACACACACACACACACACACACACACACACAGAGAGAGAGAATTTGGGGAGAAACAGGGTTAAGAGGGGAAAGCACAGACAAAATCTCTCTGTGGAGGCTCAGTCGTTCATGGGAATTCCTTTGTGCTCATAGCAGCAGCAAGGAGAGGAAAATGGACGCACTCCCCTGCAGAACCAACCAGCTGTAGTGAGTGAGCCAGCCAGCCTTTCAGGAAACCCTCCAGGACTCACTGGATAAGCAGCCCAGTGAGGAAGTCATTCCAACGCAGAATGGCCTGATGCCCCAAGGCCCCTTTTGCACCTGTGAAGAGGACATTTGGCACTTGCTGGCCAGGGAGGAACCTTTGACGTGGTGGTCTTGTGCTTCCGTGGAGTTGTGGCATGTAGGCAGCGCTTTCCCTGCAGCTGATCACCCCCAAGTCAAGCCTACAAAAGCCCGTTTTGAAAGACTCTGCAGCAGACGAGGCGGCCTCAGGAGGAAACAGCGAAGCCGAACATTCTCTGGCTTCTTGCCAGAGAGGCCTTGGTCCTTGCCCCAACTGGGAAGGCTTTGCACCCATTCAGCCTGGCAAGGAGCCCGCCCTGACTGGATCGTCTCAGGGTCTTCGCGGCTCCCCCACCCCCCAACTTGGATCCACAGCTTGAAAACTCAAATGGGCTCCTGAATGGCACAAACAGGGAAGGCGGAATGGCCCATGAGGGGGCTGTGATGTTTAATTAGGTAAATGTAAATTGCTTCATCCTTGTTAGAGAGCAATTACTGTTGATGCAGTGGGGGGGGCCCTCCCAAGCCGCTCTTTATCCTGCGTGCACTAAGTTCCTCCAGACGGGAGCTGGAAAGCTCTTGCTCAGAAGGGAAGGGAAGGGAAGCCCTCTTGGCCACCCAGCGAAGGAATTTGTCTGCACCAAAACTGCCCCTTTCTGCTCCAAAACTCCTCTCTGCCTCCCCCCACGCTCCCCCAGTATGTGCCTTTCCCCATTTCATTCTTACCCCTTCCTGCCTATTTTTTGTAGGCACAGTGATAAATTAAATATCAAATAGTTTAACATTTTAGAAATGACATTTATTATCCAGAGTTGTAAACAGAGAGGGAGGGGAATCGCTGTAGGACAGGACAGGCCTTCTACAAATGGCCCCACTTTGGTGTAGCGCCTGTGATAATGTCAGCACTAACAAGCAGATAATTGGCATCAGGGAAATAAATTTTGGCACCTTCTGCAGAGAGGAAGTGGCTGCATAATTATTTTACCTTGGAATATTTTTTATTTAACTGGCCAATTTGCATAGAGGCTGAAACTTTTCCTTTCAAACCCCCTCCCCGTGCCATAAAGGGTGCTCTAATGTGCTATTTGGTTCTAACCAATGGAACAATTGTTTATGCATGAGGACAGGTGCCAAAGGGACCTCCGGGGTGACACAGAGCTGACCCAGGTGGGAAAGAAGCCCGTCTGATTGCAGCTCCGGTGGCTTTCCATTACATTTTCCCCATAAAAAAACAAGTTGCCCATTTAAACGCTTTGCTTGCCGTGAGCAATAAAGAGCAGCCCATGATGATGGACTCAAGGCTGGGATCGTTTCTGCAACAGGCCCATTTTCCCAGCGATTGAATCGTGTGGCTAGAAAACGCTTTCTGGAAAACCATCCTGCACCCCTCATCTCCCCCCCCCCCCCCCAGCCACCCACCCCCTTTGGCTTTTCAGTCGTATCTGTTCTGCATGGCACTGCGAAAACAAACCCCACATAGCATTCTTGACGGTGGACAGACGTCACCTGTGACGTGGTGGGCGACAGGGCAGGACAATCCTCCTGCTTCTGTTTTTGCGCAGGGAGTCTCGCCCTGCGGTGCACTTGTGTTAAATCACCAGCTCACGACGGATGCCCCAAAGCGGAGCACCAGCAGCCATACGGGCAGGAACACCCGCACAAACCCAGACGCCCCTCAGCACTGGAATCTTGTGCCATGTTGTCGTTCGAAGTCTGCTTTGCTTTGCGCTGATGCATTAACACTGGGCAGCATGTGCTGATATCAAAAGCAGGCTATTGCACCTTTGATAACACAGTCTGGGGGAATCTAAGAGGACGGCACAATGAAACCCCAGCCACGGAGGTGTCAGGCTCTGTCATGAGTCACTTAATCTGAGCACCTTCCACAAAAGAAACATCCTCACTGTTTTCTGGAACGCTCCCCCTCCACTTCTGCTCAGATTTTGCCAGCCATGAAGAGCAGAACTCGGAGTGAAGCACCAGGCCTCACTGGGATCCATCATTCTCCACAGGCAGACATTTGAGGAGATCCCCCAGACGTGGGATCCAGCAGGTTCTCACAGGTTCCCGAGAGTAGGTTACTAATTATTTGTGTGTGCCGAGAGGGAGTTACTAATTGCCGATTTTGCCATGTGATTTTTGCCTTAGTTACGCCCCTCCTCTCGGCAGTAGCGCGCAGAACTTGAAGCAGTCTAGCAGGAGGTGCACCGGGGTGCGTGGCAGCCTGCGCCTAAATGCATTCATTTCCTGCCCAAGGACCGGCCACAGAAATGTTTTCCTCTCCTCCGCCTGGATGGGACGCGCATCTCTCCCTGGAGCCCACGTGGCAGGTGTCTGAGCAACATGTGACCCCAGACTCTGTTCCCTTCCCACACAGACATGGGTCTGCTTTCACTGGTCTACCAGCTATCTGTGAGAAAGCCAAGTGACCCTGTGTGTGTGCTAAGAGCCCTCAAATTATTCTGAGCTAGTCAAGAGGGCAGGTGACTCCACCTCATTTCAGCGGGGCCTGTGCAGGATCGTGTCCTCAGCTCTTCTTTCCTTGCGGAGCTTTGGCTGTGATCTGCATTCGCCTCCACCCTGGCGAGGTCCAGAGGAGTTAGCGGTGGAGGGGGTGGGGTGGGGGTGGGATTTCCAGCCCTCCTGGCTGTGGAGCTCAACTTGAAACAGCCCAGAGGACTCAGCCGCAGCAGCTGGGCCTGGGAACAGCCGCCACCGAGCTCTCTCTCTCTCTGCTCTCCCCTCCAGCTAGCAAAAGGAGAGTAATTTGATGCCAGCTCAGCAATTACATGCAAATGTGACTGGTTTGCAAAACTGAGCTCTTTTAATAAGATGTTGGAGGTGCTGTGAGGGGCTTGGCGAGGGAGGCTTCTTCAAACATGCAAATGACTCCGAGTGACAAGCATGCCAATGTGAGGCGGCCCTTCCAGAAGGACGGCCCTCGGAGGTCCCCGAGAGAACCGATGTGAAGAAGATCACTCCCCAAACTGGCCAAATGCTGGCATGGCTGCAGAGGCACCAAGCAAAGGGCCAGACTGGGACTTGCCCCCTTTCTTCTATCACCCCAACCACAGCCAACCCCACTCACTGGCAACCAAGACTCTGACTCTGCCCAGCCTCCATCAAGCATCTCCTGCCCCAAAAGAAATGGGGGGGGGCAGAGCCCAGAGCCCAATAGCAGAGCGGTCTTTTGGAGCCCCCAGATCTCTGTCTTTTCCACCTTCCAAGATCCCTTCTACATTATTCAGCAACATTCTTCCCACACACACACGCGCACACACACACTTGCCTTTTGTTCAGGAAGCAGCACATCCAGCCCCATGCTGAATTTTCTTAGGCATCTAACCCAGGCCTTGGAGTGTCTCCCCACACTTTGCAAGCAGCCCCTTCTTTGCGGGCCCTCTTCCCCCCTCCTCCTCCACCGCTTCATTCTCCTCTTGCACCATGAAGACATACAGAATAATTACTCCTCCTAATTAGATCCTTGCATCCCCCCCCCAGCTGCAGAAGAAAAGAGAAGCCCTCCCCAGAATGTTTCTTGGTTCTCTTTCTCCCCTCCTCTCAGCCCCCTTAATGACCCCCCATTAGGAGACCTGGTGTGGTGGTGGGGGGCTCATTTTGCTCCCCCCCCCAGGTCAGTCCAAACACTGCCCGGACTCCTAAATTCCTGCTGAGGACAGCCAGTAGTTTAGACCTGGGAGCAGCGGCTAATTAAATCAATACGAGATAATGAACAGCAATTAGAAGTCCAGCTAGGCACATCTTCTCTTGTAAATACTGCTTCTCTCCCGACGGGAATCTCTTTTTTAATAATCTGTTTGCGTTTCATTTCCAGGAGCTGTAATTCCCCAAAGAAGCAATTTGGGGGAAAGTGATTTGTTTGTCTGTATAATTGCCAAAGAATTTAGTTAGACTGGTTTGTTTGGGGCTGCTCCTTGCCCTGCCGCTGCCCCCCCCCCCCCGTTCCCGCGACTGGGGGACAAGCCCAGGGGTGCTTGGTGGGGGCTGGGATGCCAAACAGGGTTGGCTCTGAAGCTGCTGCTGGGACAGGAGACAGGAGTGGTGCTTGGGGTGGTGGTGGTGGAGGAATCCCACCCAGTGCCGAGAGAGATCTCCTGGCTGGCCCTTAAATTCCTGGCCCAGGAGGGATGTGAAGTGCCCACTGACTCCCTCCCCCGGCCCCGGAACTGCCAGGCCTATAGTGACCACTGGGCTCAGCTTACCCCTGAGCTACTTTAAGGCTCCAGACCTCAACTGAAGGTGGGGCGGGAGAGAGAGATCCCAAGCATAGAGCTCCAGCCAAGGTTTACTGGGGAAATACCAAATCTAGAAGCATTTCAAGAACACCAATCTCAGAGTATGCAGGGTGATTTTTTTTTTAACCAGAGCAGCTGATGTTCAAGACACTGGAAGGAAGCTTTTGAGCGGCACTGTGCTCTTCGTCCAGTAGACGTGTCCAAAGCTGAAGCAAAATTGTCAGATGCGTGTGGCCTCGTTGCTGGCAGTGCCTTGCCTGGCCCCCGAGAGCCGGCCTTTTGTGAGCAGCATGGGAGGCTCCTGCGGGTGCCTGCGCTGCAGACCCAGGCGCGGGGTCGGCCTCCCTCACCGCCTGCCGCCTCCTGCTTCCACAGGGTGGTGTCGCTAGCAGTTTCCCTAGCAGAGCCCTTCCCAAAGCCTCATCTGATTAAATTGCAATAACCTTTCAAATTAAGCCAAGCACCTTGTTTATTAGCAGTTAAATGCTTCCGTGAGCCTCTGAGCTACAGCAGGACAGAGGACACTTTGTATACGGCCCCCTAATTGGATAACTATGGCCTGTTGAGTCTGGAGCCAATTAAACACCAAACGGGTTGTAGTCCTTGTACATATTAGATATGGCCTTGTAGACTTCCTGCAGAAGCTCAGCCAGGCAGGGGAAGGAAGGGTGGGCGCGAGCGAAGCGGGCAAAGCAGTGCCAGACAGGCAGTGGCACCACCTTTGCTCCACGAGATACAGCAAAACCCACGAGTTGGTTGGCCACTGTGAAGAAATTTTGAAAAAAAATCCACGTATATATATTTGTGTGTATACCATTGTAAACAGAAAAGACAGAAAAGACTGTGGGTGCTGTGTGGTTTCCGGGCTGTATGGCCGTGTTCTAGCAGCATTCTCTCCTGACGTTTCGCTTGCATCTGTGGCTGGCATCTTCAGAGGAAGATGCCAGCCACAGATGCAGGCGAAACGTCAGGAGAGAATGCTGCTAGAACACGGCCATACAGCCCAGAAACCACACAGCACCCAAGAAAAGACTATGCTTTAGAGTGAATTTCAGGTCTTTATGTATATTAGAAAGCAGAAAGCAGAACAACCATGCAAACTCCGGGTCTGTAAATCTAACCAATTAGAGAAGGCGCAGGGAAAATAGAGTGTAGCCTGGTAAGGAGACATCCAATCAGACAGCAAGAGAACAGAGCAATCCTACTGGCTCCATTAGCAAATTTTGTTAAGAGCCAATCACTAGTTACAGTCTCCATCCCTGCTTCAAAGTAGAAGCAGCTTCATCAGCAGAGGAAGGGCTCTGAAGGACTCCAGAAGGCAGAGCTGAAGTCCAGATAGTTGCAGCAGAAGGTCCCTACCAGGGGTGGAGGCACCAGAGGGACAAGGCAGCTGCAGACCAGGCCGGGCGAAAGAGCTGGGGGAGAGCCAAGGTCCAGCAGCCCCGAGGCCACGTCCAGGAAGGGAGCTGCTGCGCTGGAATCTTGGGAAGAAGAGATTCCCCTCCCATGAGGAGGCTGGCAGAAGATTATAAATGGAAATAATATAGATTAAGAACAAAGACAATTCTCCTGTATCCAGTTTTGCATTTTTTTCTATTGTTATCAAGCTGGTGTTAATCATTACAGAATACAACTGTGTTTGGCTCTGATGAGAAACGACTTGTTCGTTGACTTGGGAAGCAAGCACCTAATTATAGTAACTAATTCCAAGTATCCCTACAGTGACATTTTCATCAAAGTGTAGAACTGTACCCATTGCCCAGCAAGCGAGAAACCACATATCAGGGAGCATAGGGGTATGCCGAGGGGTTTACCAGGTGATTGAAAGTCTTCACTGGCAGTATGCTGATGTCACTTCCTGTGCACACTGGAAGTGATATCAACACTGATGATTTATTTATTTATTTATTTATTTATTTATTTATTTATTTATTTATTTATTTATTTAAGTTTACTTAATTCATTCTGCATGCTGCCCTTCCCCTCACGGCTCAGGGCAGCTTACAATATTTAGCATAAATACAATAAAATATATTAAAACCCAGCCTGGATGGACGCTCTAGCATTTGAGCAAAAGTGTTTGGTTTAACCATAGATTTTGCCCAAATGTTGGGGCACCCCTTAGTGACAAATTGATGTCACTTCTGGGTATTTCTGGGCATACAGGGAATGATGCCAGCCTGCTGGGGGCTACTGATGCCCCCCAGTTTGGATGGCATTTGGTGGGGCTGTGGTGGAGAGTGCCAGCTGCTGGTGAGGTCCTCTTCTCTCAGCAGGAGCTCAGAGGAGGGGCTACAAAGCACCAGCGCAAATGTGATGGGCATGCACAAGATCACCATTCAGCATGGATCTGGGGTATTTAGGATGTGGAAAGGCTGAATTATCATTGTGCATGCACCAAGTTAGGGTCTTGCCTTGTCCAATCAGCAGACCAGGATGTAAGCCAATCAGGGCCCAAGGAAAGCACACAGGAAGTGCAAATGGCAGGAAGGCTCTAAGACTGGACTGAATGAGGAAGGCGGCAGCTCCCGGATGTGAACGGCTGCTAAAAAATGCCCACTTTAGTTTGGACCATTTCATTCCAGCTGTGTCAGCATCCAATGAAGGGCCAAAGAGCTGAAAGCCATAAGCCAGATCCAAGGCAAACAAGAGAGACCTGCACTTTCCCAAGAAGTCCTGCGAGGGAAGCTACAAAAGCCAGATCATTGTGACAACGCAAGGCTTGAGGAGCAGGGGGAAGAGGGCTGGCTTGAGAGATTACTCCCAGGGGGGTGTCTCAGTCCTGCACAATCTGCCGTGGGGCTGGGAGTTTAGATTTAGGGCAACCATCCCGCTCTTTCTTCCTCCCTCCCTCCCTTCCTGGAAGAGTGTCATAGGGCATGCTGAAGGACGCCTCTCACATCGAGGTCCCCTATGAGCAAATGGGAGAGACCAGAGCACAGGGCAGCCACCAGGATGCCTCTGGAGCACAACAGGGCCAAACCAAACCTGTGATCCACTTTCCCTGGCCGTTCTGTGGCAAAGTCCCCTCTTCTGGCTTCAGACAATGACTACAAGATTTCTCAGATGCTGTAACAGCCTCACTCAACATTGATCAGTGAAATGGATGTCAGTGAACTCCCAAGATTTCTACCACAATATTGGCAACACCAAGCCTGGTCTGGTCAGATCTCAGATGCTAAGCAAGGTTGGTCCTGACTAGGACTGGATGGGAGGCCACCCAGGAGGTCCAGGGTAACCATGCAGAGGACAGCAACAGCAAACCATCTCTGCTTGCCTCTTGCCTTGGAAACTCCTTACGGGACTTCCCAGCACTTTACAGACATGCAACAGGGACAGATGCTGAAGAACATAATCTTGGTCATCGGCTATGCCCATCGTGGGCCACAGATTCCCCTCTCCTTTGGGTGGGGAAAGACTTCCTGAAGTTGCTTCCACCCACAGAACGTGTGATATTCCGTGGCCTATTCCTGTTTTTTTCATTGAGTTTTGCAGTCCTCCTGTGGCTGGGTCTGTCCAAAATGGCTTGTCCCAAGTTATCGAAGGCACATTCGGTTTTGTTCACCAGCTCCCTGGCAAGACTTCTGAAGGCTCTTTTCTCCCGACTCAGACTGTCAGAAGCCCTCTGGCACCACAGATTGAGCATCACCACTTAGTGTTTCTGCTGAGTGATGAGGGAGCTCTCCTCCTCCTCCTCCTCCTCCTCCTCCTCCTCCTCCTCCTCCTCCTCCTCCTATGGCCAGTTTGAGATATAAGCTTAACTATCACGTACTCCAGTGCTTCTCAGATTTGTCAAAGTGTGACCCACTTCCGAATAGACTTCACTCCAGGAACCGCACATCACTGAACACTGAAAATGATAACATACTTTTACAAACATGTTTAGCCTTTATAAATAGATGGCTGCATTGCGTGACCATTTCACACCATGCACAGAGGCAAACTGAGATGTGCTATTGAGCCTGGCACAGGTCCCCTTGTAGAGCTTACTCTGTCCCTCCACCTCCCTCCTTCCAGGGAGACCCTGACCCACCAAAAACCCCTGGAATGTGCTGTGCCATCCGACTTAGCTGAAGTCCTCCTGAAAAGCCCAGCTCACAGGAGATCCCAGATCTACAGACCTTGGCTTTGGTTGGCTGGTTAATTAGTAGCTCTAAGGAAGATTTTCTCCTGCAATTGAAGTGAAGGGAGCAAAATGTGGTGGTAGTTTTAAACAGAGTAGCTTGAAAAATCCAGCTGAAGGCAGCCAACACAGTATCACATTCAGAGAGTCAGACTCTGCGAGACCTAAGTTCAAATCCTCCCTCTGCCGTGAAGCTTGTTTGGAAACCTTGGGTCAGCGAGGGGTTATTGTGGTTAAGAATGGTGGGCTCTAATCTAGAGAACTGGGTTTGTTTTTCCTGCTGGGTGCCCTTGGGCCAGTCACAGTTCTCTTGGAACTCTCTCAGTCCCACCAACCACACAAGATGTCTGTGGGGAGAGGAAGGGAAGACGTTTGTAAGTCGCTTTGAGACACCTTAAAGGTCGAGAAAAGCAGGAAATAAAAACCAACTCCTCTTCTTCTTCTCACAGGGATGTTGTGAGAATAAAACGATGCTCTGGAGAGCAACCACAGTTCATTGGCAGAAGGGCCGGATAAAAAGGCAGGAAAATATGCAGGGTCACTGATCTCAGCCAGGCTTGTCAGTCTCAAGAGCTGATCATAAAAAAGCACTACTAATGTCATATAAATAATACAACCTTTTGAGTTGTTTGTCTGATTTTTGCAAGGGAAAAAACTCCACACCTAGAGAGAGTGGGGCGGGGCGGGGGGGGGGGGGAAGAGATGAGGATGAAGATGCCCTGTTATAGCCCAGGGAGCCATCCTTGACAGTAACAGAGCCTCTGAGGTGTCAGAAAGAGTTCTCAACTGATCCCTCCCCACCATTCCCCAGGACTGCTGCAGCCCCTGATCCCTCGTCTGGGGCAGGGGCCAAGCGCTGCAAGGGAGAAGAAAGGGCACCAGCCTCTCATTCAGATGACCAGAATCAAGCAAAGGCCACCAAGGAGGGGGAGCCCCTGGTGGAAACAGCTGAGGAAGGCAGGGAGGGGAGAAACAAGGGTGCTGTTGGGGTGGGGGTGGGGGCCAGGGATGCAATTAAGGGCCTGGGAAAGGGTGGGCATTTCTGAGTGCCAAGAAGCAAAAGAAGAACTTCTTCCAATGTCATGGCAGCTTACAGGAATGTGAGAGATACCCAAAAGAACACGTGCAGATGGAACATATATACTCAAATGCGGAAAGGTATCATTTCATGGCGGGGGGGGGGAGGAGATAAATCAAGATGAAATATCAAAATCTTGAACGGTGGTGAATAGTGGCACTTCCCCTCCCACCCCAACCCTGGCTTTGCCCCTTGGCAAGAAATCTACCTTCCTTGTCCCAGGCATTCTCATCTCATACCATTTCTCCTTAGCACCAGCACCCCCTCCCCCCCCTCCCCCCCCCAGACACCAGCCAAGAGGGTATTGTTCTTTCAATGATGCCAGGAGACAAAAATCTGCATTAAGTGAATCAACAAGGCCATCTCAGAGGAGGCCAGGAAGGAAATAGCCCCCCCCCCTGAGCCTAATGGGACTTATCAATTATTATCTGAGACCATATTTCTTTGAGGGGCGATTGTTTCACGCGGGCTGACATCTCATATAGCTTTAAATTACTCACAACCAGGACGGCTTACAAGATAGCAGTAAAATCAGGAGAGGATTGGCCAATGTAATTATAGTATGGAAATGATGTTGATCGTTCAAGCAGTGAGCAGACCTTGAATCGAAAGGAAGGGAAAAAAGCCCCCCCTTCCTCCCCCACCCCCTTGAACTGCAAACACTGCACCTGAACAGGCTGGATTTTTGACAGTGGCTGAGCCACCGATGGAAATTAGAAATCTAGACCTGCCAGTTTGCCAACGGCCTTCCGTTGTGCCAATTAATTGATCTGCTGACCAGTTATAATGAAGCCTATGGCACCCCAGAGCAGGCAGCATTATGAAGACCGCAGGTTTTTCTAGATGAAAGAAGGCACACGAAAACCACCAAAGGTCTGACTGTGCCCTGCTGGAACCAAGAGAGAGCCCCAAGTGGGTTCTGGATTACGTCAGCACCTCTAGCCAGGGACAGCTCCTGCCACAGAGCAAACGCCAGAGCCCTGCAGGGCTGAACGCCCTCCCTCCCTCCCAGCGCCAGGATGCAGCTCCACAGGGCCCCTGACCTTTGAACGCACCCTGGTTCCTCTGCCGGATATTTCTGAGCCCCACAAACTGCTTGGACTTAGTGCTCCTCCAGCGCTTGGGCCTTCCTGCCATGGCGCCCTCTAAGGCAGCCTCCCTGCCCCTGATGCTTCTTGGCCTTTCCTCTGCTCAGCACCCAGAACCTGCCTTCAGGCTTCTCCTTAGTGGTAGAGGAAAGTGGGGTATAAAAGCCAAGTCTCCTCCTCCTCCTCCTCCTCCTCCTCCTCCTCCTGAGAGAGCAGCAGTGGCGTAGTGGCTAAGAGCGGTGGCTAAGAGCAGGTGCACTCTAATCTGGAGGAACCGGGTTTGATTCCCAGCTCTGCCGCTTGAGCTGTGGAGGCTTTTCTGGGGAATTCAGATTAGCCTGTGCACTCCCACACATGCCAGCTGGGTGACCTTGGGCTAGTCACAGCTTTTCGGAGCTCTCTCAGCCCCACCCACCTCACAGGGTATTTGTTGTGAGGGGGGAAGGGCAGGGAGATTGTCAGCCCCTTTGAGTCTCCTACAGGAGAGAAAGGGGAGATATAAATCCAAACTCCTCCTCCTCCTCCTCCTCCTCTTCTTCTTCTCCTCCTCCTCCTTCCTGTGGTAAATGAAAACATACAAACAGGCACCTGAGCATGGCTACCTGTATAAGATGCCTCTTGGCTCCCAGGCCGGCGGCCAGCCTCTGGGGGTCCTGCTATCTCTGCCTCTCTTGGGCCTCCGGGCTTATCAGGGTGACAGCCATTCATACCAGGACACACAGGGTTGTCTTTACTTTCAATGCACCATTTGTCCCAGAACATGGCCGTAAAGATGATTTTCAAGAGAATGTCACTAGGTGCTGCCCATGGATCTCCAAGTTCACCTCCCTTTGAAAACAGAGAGAACATGTAGCCCGAGCGGTTGTGGGACAGAGTTGCCATTTGGGATCCTGAGCTGGGTTTTTTTTCACCTGCCTCTGCTGGTGCCTCGTCCAGGCAGAGGTTTGCAGGCCGAACACCCCAGAGGCCCTGACTTGTGGACTCACTGGTGTGTCCAAGGGAGGAGCTGTCAGCCTGCTCCAAACTACACATTAGCGCCCCCCTCAGCAAATGGCTAGCGGGTGCGTTGCAGCTACCAGCTCATCTGAGGGTCCTCTGGTCCTATACAGCAGCTGACCCACTTGACTTCTCAGCCTGAGCTGCCCTCTGAAAACTCTGGACCACAACTTCTGACAAGTTGCATGCAGAAAGGAAGCCTCCATGGAACGGATGCAGCTGAAAGCCCATCACACCCGATTCCCAGAGCATAACATGGGGGGAGGGGAGGATGGAGTGGAGCCCCAAGTAGGCACAGGGTGCTGGGTGGGGCACCTGCTGCCGCTGGATCACTCTGCACTTGCCAGCACTTCTGCGGGTCAAAACAGTTCACAAAGCAAGGAAGGAAAAGGTTCCAAAACTCTATTTTAAAAAATCAGTTCTTGACAATGCTATTAGAAATACCTCCAGGCTCTTCTAAGCGAAGGGAGAAAATTGAGAAATGAATCTGGCTCAGTGAAAAGCTGCGCTGAAAGATGTGTAAAAAAAGAGAAGAGAAATGAAATTGGAAAGGATTAGGATTAACTAAGCACAGATCGAGAGGAAGGGGAATGAGCCCTGGGAGGCAAAGTCGGATTCCACCAGAGCTGCAAATATTTAATAAAGACGTTTGCAACACCGATCGGAGGGTCTGTGGTGGCTCAATTGCCACGGCTCCAAACACCCCTGGCAGTGGATGGAGGAGGAGGAGGGGCAGAGGCCAGGCCTGGCACTTCTGCTGGGCTTCCACGTTTCTGCCGTGCCCTGCTGGGAGATCTCCAGTTGGGCAGGGCCTGGGATGAACCCCCCCCCCTCCCGGGGCATCTCTTCAGCCTCTGCAGCCCAACTCTGCACCAGAGTTCTCTCCTGTGTGGCCGTGGTCTGGTGGATCTTGTTCCTAACGTTTCGCCTGCATCTGTAGCTGGCATCTTCAGAGCTGTAGGCAAAACATTAGGAACAAGATCTACCAGACCATGGCCACACAGCCCGGAAAACCCACCACAATCCTTTATGTATGTTGTGATTTCTGTCGCTACTTTTAAATTGAGTAAACAGGAAAAACACACCACAAAGAAGACCCAAACGGATGGTGCCTCACTCGCAAGGGGAATACTCTGGACTGTCTCTTGGCTGTCAATTGGCTGCCAGAGCAATGGGCCCTGGAAGAACAGTCCTTCTAGGCTGGGGGGAGGGGTCATGGATGTGGCTTGGTGGTGGAGCCTCTACTTGCCATGCAGAAGGTCTCTAGTTCAATCCCTGGCATGTCCAGTTAAAAGGACTGGGCAGGATGGGACAGGAAAGGCCTCTCCGCCTGAGCCCCCAGAGAGCTGTGGCTGGGCTGAGAGGCCAACACTCACCTTGACGGGCCAAGAGTCTGGCTGGGTAGAGGGCAGCCTTGTGTGTGACTGTTCAGAGCAGATGTCAGGAGGATCTGGGAGGGCTCTCGGTCCAGGGGCTGTGACCCCCTCCCCCCCATTCAGGGCAGGAAGTGTACCTAGAGGACCTCTTGCCACTAACATTCAAGTGAAGTGAAGCACCCAGGCTCCTTCAGAGGAAAGGGTAATGGTTCCTGTTCAGGCAAAATGTCTCAAGGAAACTTTAAAAAGTCATGGAAGGGAAACTTCTCACCTGAAAGACTGGGGCAAGAAGTCCTTGAGCATCCCTGCTCAAAAGCAAAACAGGAGGAAGGTGGCACTTCAGGTCTTTGAAAATGGGCCCCTCGAGTCCTACTTTTGATCCGGCAGACAAGCCCCTTGAGTGCCTGTGGTCTGGTGAGCTGGACTTCCCAGGTGCCTCACCGAGCCAGCCACTGAATGCAGGTGCAGGAAGGAATGTGCCCAGCCAAGGACTTGCTTTCATTGCTGCAAGAGCTGAAGGAAAGGCCAGGCCCTGCTGGCCCCGTGGGCGGAAATGACCCCGTGGGGAGGGGGCAGCACTGTCGGAGGGGCTTCCCCCCTTCTCGACTTCAAAGGGGGCGTTCTGTCAAGCCGAACAACTCCAAGTCAACCTGGGGGTGATTTATCTTCTGCCCAGAGGGAGCCACTGGAGCCCAGGTCTATGCTGGGGCAGCAGGCAGGGATGCCTTCGGGGCTCGTGTCCAAACCACCAGCTGCCCTTTCCGGAGACCCCTGAGCTGGGCGGGAAGGTTTGAGATACAGAAGCAAAATCAACTCCTGCCAGCCCCAGCAGGATGAAGTGGGCCAGACCGAGCCTCAGGCAAGGAAGCCGGAGAAGGCTGCAGGGGGAGGAGGAGAGGAGGCGGCCTCGGAGACCGACTGTCTAGAAGGAGTGGAGCTGGTGGGCATCCTCCAGCACTGCCTCCCGAGACGCCGCCTTCCCCCTTCTCCACTTTTGGAGATGGCTGCAGGCAGTGGTGGGATCCAAAATTTTTAGTAATAGGTTCCCAAGGTGGTGGGATTCAAACTGTGGCATAGAGCCAATGGGGCTGGGCAGGGCACAACAGGGGCGTGGCCAGGCATTCCGGGGGCGGGGCATTCCTGGGCGGGGCTGTGGCAAGGCACAGGCTGCCCCGCACGCCGGTATACCTCCTGCTAGACTGGTTCAAGTTCTGCATGCTACTGCTGAGAGGAGGGATGTAACTAAGGCAAAAATCACGTGGCAAAATCACCCATTAGTAACCCCCTCTCAGCACACACAAATAATTAGTAACCTACTCTCGGGAACCTGTGAGAGCCTGCTGGATCCCACCTCTGGCTGCAGGTTGCAGTTCTGTTGCACCAAAATCCCATTCAATTTATTTTTGGCTTGCTGATGGAGCATCCGCTTGGTTCAAACCCCAACAGCAACTCCCCCCACCTTAAAAAGGCAGATCAATTTTCAGGTGATGTGAAAGACCTTTTCGGCCTGGAGCCAACCTGAGTAGCTGCCAACCTGAGTAGGCAATACTGACCTTGAGGGGTAGAGGGCCGCCATGTGTCTTTGTGTGTTGTTATGGGGCATTTGAGACTTCCAGCCCAACCATGAGAAGAAAAGTCACCTCAGTTCCATTTGTGTTCTTCAGCCAGACATGTACACAAAGGTGGCTTCCGAGGCCTGCTGGAGAACACAGGTTCAAAAACGGCCTGTTGCTACAGCAGCAGAGCATGGACACACACACACACACACACACACACACACACACACGGATCTGGAAGCAGCAGGGCGGATCTACTGTGGAACTAACAAAGCATCAGTTTCAGGACCTCTCATCCCAGAGGAACCCCAAAAGTGACTTTGTTTTTAAAATTACATTTTACCCAGCTTTAGTCCACATTGCTTAAACCTTTTGGGTCTACTGTCTGAAAAGGGTTTTTAAAGCAATAATACTCAATACACAATAATAGTTAAAATAAAAATTAAAAGGTTATTAAAGTATCATGTAGGCTAGCCACAAATAACAACAAATAAAACCTCGTTCAAATAAAGGATGTTTCATTCTAAATATAACATAAAATAATTATAAATAATTGAAAACCCTATTAACATTTATGGCAGAAATTAAAAGTTTAATTAAAATGAGGCTTTATGTTTTATTTTAGGCTAGCCATAATTGAAAAAAAATGAAGGCATATTTTGTTGCTTGTGGTCACTGTAAAGGACGTTTCAGTAACTTTTTATTTACATGGATAATCTTATAAAAATATTAACTAAAATGTGTGGCACACTCTTCATTAAAAAGCATCGTAAAAGTATCTCTGTAAGATAGAAACATAAACAGGGGCGCGCTTTACTCTATAATTTCCCATTTTTCAACAAAATGAAATAATCCTTATTTTTTTAATTATTTGTTTTTCAAAAGGGGAAATGAGAGTGATCTGGTGTGAAACGGCCCCGTTGAAGAAGATAAGGGTGGTCACCCAAGCCTCATCGCTGGTTGTGAAGATCCACCTCCCCATAGCAGCTGAAGCTTCAGGGCCCCAAAAATGTAGGGGGCCTCCATCTGTAAAGAAGCAATGGAATGCGGGGGTGGGAGTGCGGGGTGTGTGTGTGTGTGTGTGTGTTAGCAACCCAACCAGGCAGTGCTGATTTCAAAGCCGAATCCGTGCTGGCTGGATGGCTGTGGGCAGCCTGGAAGAGGAACTGGACCAACACATTACTTGGAGCCTGATGATTTTTCCCACCATCTTTCTTTGGTCCCAGAACCCCCTTAAGGGGAATTGGGGAGGGGCTAATCTATTCTCACTCTTGGCTCCTTAATCGGCTACCCCCAGGGCACAGAGAGGGAGTGATAGCACAGCAAGATGCCCCTCCTTACAAAAAGGAAACATTCATCTCCATTGTAAATGGGGAGGGGGAGGCCAAGCCATTCCCCCACTTCCTAATAGTCCATGTTGATAGTTCTGTTTTGCAGACAGGAGCTTCACGTCACCTGGCAGAGCTGCCTTCTTATTGCTGCTGCTGTTAGTTACCCTTGAGGGCTCAGGGTCGCTCACAGCCATTTATAAATAAATTCATAAATACAATAAAACAATTTATAAACACATTAAAACAGTTAAAACATAATCTAAATCAGATGGTGATTAATTATACTAACTACAATACTAGAGGGAAATAAAGTTGGGTGGGAAAGAGCCTGGAGAGCAAAAGATGGAGAACTGTGGCAGTCTCAACGGCATGCCCTGCAGCGCCTGGGCCTCGCTAGACAGAGCGTTCCTTCTACCAGGTTGGGGCCAGGATGGAAAGCACCGTGGCCCTGGCTGAGGCCTCTTTGGGGCCAGCGATCACGAGTAGATTTTCATTTGTCGACTGCAACAATTGTCGGGGGACCTGGTGGTCCAGTCGGGGAGCAGGTTTACTGCTTTGGAAAGAGCTGGGCCAAGAAAAAGGGCTAAGCTTTAAATCTATGTTTAGCCTTCAAAATCATGACCATGAAAAACTTCCCCTTTGTCTTGTAGCGGATATAGTTAGGACTGCAGACGAACCTAATATACTAAAATCTGACTCATTTGCTTGTCTTTAAGTGTATCTCCAGGTCAGAGGCAGGCATCCAAATCTCCCTGGGGGGGGGGGGAGCGGTCAACACCATGTTTAGGAATCTCCACTTGCAGCCTTTTGTCTGCTCCTTCCCTTCTTTCTCCTGTCATTAAATCACTCCTTGGGAGTGCAAATCACTCCTTGGGAGCGAGTCCCCAAATAGGTGTGCTCAGGATGGCAGTGGTCACGGCAAAGGACTCTGGCCCTGGAAAAACAGCCTTCTTCTTCTGCACCCTGAATGGCTCTTGCTGAGCGCCTGAATAATTCCTGCTTGGTCAATTAGACTGGCAAGGAAATCTCATTACAGATTAAATGGGGTCCAATCCAAATTAGTGGGCAAGGCTATTAAATTTATCATTACAAACAGGCATAGCTTTCATCTTCTCATGGCTGCTGTTTCTACTCAAAAACCCTCGTTTTAATTTTACATCTTCTTTTTGCAAATCACATTCTCACCATTTTCTGTTTCCTTCCACTTGCTGTAAATTGTAGCATTTTTTCAATGCCATTTGTGTGTTAATATGTCTCTTATGGGGACCATAGATCTATACTGCGCAAAAAAAGGGAGACAGTGGCGATGAGGCACAGCAAAGAAGGGGGGCTGGTTTTTCCAAATGTTTGCATGTTCCCAGTAGGCAGCACCCCGATTGCCTCAGTGTTCAGGGGATGTAAGAGTGTCCAGAGGGGAGGGGAGGGAAGGCACTGCCCTGGGCCCATGCTTGATGATGGCCACACGAGTGCCTGAGGCTGCATCCTATTTCTGGGTGCCCAGCTGGGGAATGGGTAGAGCACCATGGCCGAGTTCCTGTCTGACTTCCCTCTGCTGTTTGGCTGCTGATCGTTCCTGTTGCTGGGCCAATGGTGAGCTTTGCCTTCTGGCTCCTGTTTGCTACATGGGTACATGTTCCCAGTGAGTTATTCTGGCCCGGGTGGGGGGTGGGGGGCAGCTGCCCTTGTGTTCACATGACCCTTTGCTGGCAAAAGGGAACTAGAGTCACACCCTCGTCATCTGCAGAGCTCCCTGGGCTATGGGGCCCCCTCAGTCCTGCCGAACTGCTCTTTTGCAGAGGGGTCTGTGGATCTTTGGACCCCTCCTTGATTGCCTGACATCAGGGGGCTGGGAATGGGTCAGCCAGTGGCCGTTGTCTGTGCCTGGGTGTGTTGTAGATCGAAGTGGCCTGCCACCTTTTAGTGGACGGGTTGTTGGAAGGGAACTCACTTTCTGTAAAGACACAGGGAGGCAGGGAGAATGTGCTATGCCACCCAGGAGTCGGAGGTGCTGGCAAGATGACCACAGCTCCACTGGTGAGAGCCCAGGCACCAAAAACAATCTCTCATCCCACACAAACAATATTTTGTGAGTTTGTCTTCTGAAAATGAGGCATGATGGGACTCCAGATAGGAAAAAGGGACATGTGGGTGCCTTCAAACATTTATTTCTCACATCATCTTTTTTGGCTTGGAAATTAAAGGAGAAAAGGTACCATTGGAGCAGCCAGCCGCCAAGCAGGAGGCAGCCGGACCTCTAAGGGCCGAATGTGATGCGACGGCCCTATCATGCCCACCACGGGGGGTTTTCGGACTCAAGATTTTTGGGAAGTTTAATTATTGGGACACCATCTATTGTTAAGGTGACCAGATTTTCACCTTTGCAACACGGGGGGCGCATGCACGCGCGCGGCCGCAGGAGCACACTGCCTTTTGCGGCGCTCCCCGGTCGGGAAACAGGGAACCGCCCCAGAAGGCAGTGCGGAGCGCAGGAGGCGCATGTGGCCACAGGAGCGCACTGCCTTTTGTGACAGGGCGGGAAACCGGGGAGCACCACAAAAGGCAGTGCGCTCCTGCAGTCGCGTGCGCCTCCCACGCTGCCACACTGCCTAATTGGGAGAATTTAAAAACCCCGCGGGATGCAGGACATATTGCCCAAAAGCGTGACTGTCCCACCAAAAGCGGGATGGCTGGTCACCTTATCTATTGTTGCTGTTGTTGTTTGACATATTTTATGATTGGAAGCTGTATTTTAATGTACACCATCACCATTGTATGATGTGTGTTTTTATATTTCTGTTGTAAACCGCCCTGAGCCCTCTGGGAAGGGCGGTATATAAGTTCAATAGTAAATAAAAATAAAAATAAATAATACTTCCAATACTTCTGATACTTAATAAAAATATTAATCACGCCCTTCCCAACTTTCTAATATGCAATAAAAGTGATAATTTTTGAATTGCAGCCGTTTAATTAGAAACCTTTTGACTGAGGAGAAACACTCTCATTCCTGACTTGTGACCATTCTTAGAAGGAGTCAAAGCAACGTGTGCCCGGAGGAAGAGGCGCGCGGGGGGGGGGAGGGGGGAGTAATTTAGCGTCCTCCTCCTGCATTGCTCATTTTCTCCCTTGTGTGGCTCCTATGCAAAAATATGCACATGTGCAGGACTTGCGTGGCATGCGTGCCAAGTACCTCTTTCCCCAGGTGCAGAATTCCGGGCGTTGTTTCAGCCGGAGGATGCCAAGGTGCAAGTGCAGGTCACGGGGAAAAGGCCAGGTTGGGGGCGAGATGGATCAGGAATATGTCTGGCCTCAGTACTTTCCTCCAGATAGCTGGATTTCCATATATTTGAAAACCTAATATAAACAACAGAGAGGGAATTTGCATTTGGGGCAGGGAGGAATGAAAAATGGAGGCTGGTTAATGTATTGCTGTTCACAGAAGAGGAATGACAGTGGTAAAGCTGAGCGCGCACGGCAGCCCCCAATCGGCTTGTGGCAAACTCATTTCCTGGCCGAATGTAAGGTTTCATCTGCTGGAACATTTAATAGGCATCAGAGAAAGATCGCTTCCCCTCCTCTCCCTGCAGATTGAGAGCCTTCGCAGTGGCTTTATTCTCACCATTTTATTAAACCCTTTATATAGTTTTAATATAATACATACCGTTCCCCAGGAAATATATCAGTTCTTATGTACTTCTAGGACTCTAAGAGTTTCTAATGGTTATGTATGTTTCATCTGTATTTTTCGGAGAGACATGTGACATGATAAAAATATGCTCTGGCAAATCAACTCTTACATCTTGTGACTTGGAGAAGAAGAACTTAATATGGTGAAGATCTTTCCCAGAGTTTGGGGGGGGGGAAACAGGGGGGTGTCAGAAGCAGGTTTCTGCAGAGTCGTTTCCTTCGTGCATTTTAACTCTTTTCAGAGAGGTCAACACAATTTGAGGTGGCCCTAACTGTGTGCCAGTTTTGTCCGCAAGAATAAAACTACAGTTTGACTGGTTGTTGTGGGTTTTCCGGGCTGTGTGGCCATGGTCTGGTGGATCTTGTTCCTAACGTTTCACCTGCATCTGTGGCCGGCATCTTCTGAGGTAGTAAGTGTGTTACACACTATGTCCAGTGTGTGACACACTTCTCTTTGTAACACACTTCTCTCTGTGATACTACCTCTGAAGATGCTGGCCACAGATGCAGGTGAAATGTTAGGAACAGAGGCAGAGCAAGGAGAAACTCTGCACGTGGCGCACACACCCCTGCCACGGAGCCACCCACCCCAGAATGCCCCCGCCACGCCCTCTCCAAAGCTTGGTCCTGCCTCTGCCACGGCTCCACCCGGGGCATTGCTCCCCACCCTGCCCTGTTGGCGCTACGCCTCTGGTTAGGATCAAGATATACCAGACCACAGCCACACAGCCCAGAAAACCCACAACACTCAGTTGAATCTGGCCATGAAAGCCTTCAACAATAAACTACAGTTTGGTTTGCCTCCCCAATTTCTGAAAGAAATCTCAGTGTGTGATGGTGGGCCATTCCTCCCTTTGCCAGATGCCCTTAGATGCCTTCTGTGACTTTCCCACAAGGAACGATTAAAATCAAGCCAAGACAGGACCTTTAATTTCCATTTCTGCCTCCAAACATGTCAAGAAGATGTCCGGGTGTCCACAGTGTGGAATGCTGCTGATAGATCTGGTCAGAGTAACACAAAGGCTACCTTCAAGCACCCGTCATCAGCTAAAGTCCCTGATGCCTTCTCTGTTCTATAACATAGACTGAAACGGGGCTGAAAGGGGTCCAAACAGATGAGTTATTCAGGAAAACCTCTGCCACCAGTTTCTTTGTCCTCTTGCTGAGAAAGGGAAAATGAGAGACCAGGTGATGTCTGTCTACATAATTCCCCCCCAAAATACTTTTTTTGAAGGAGTGGGCAAATGACCACCTGTTTTAGAGCCGAGGGAACAGCGCTTTGAGCCAGGGACTTATTTATGATGGGTATCAGGGATTCATTCATGTGATTCTGACATGATTCCTAGAACCAAGATGGGCAAGGATCCGGAGTGGGCGGCCTTCACAGATCACAGCATCTTGTTGACATCCGCCGCAGCAGCTGGGTGAGAGGGTTCCACAAAGGGAGCGGTGGGCATTTCTCGCGTCTCAGCAGGATTACAATCTGCATCCCCAGCAGAACCTATTTGAGAGATTTTCTCAGGAAAAAAACCCAGCAAAGGTGTCATTTCTGGAGAGTTTAAAGAGGCAGCCTTTGGAATCTTCCCCCCTGGGGGGTCCTAGGAAAGGAGAAGTCTCGCCTGAGCGCCGTTGCCCCCTCCTGCGCCTTCCCTGGAGGAGAGAATCTTGATTGCAACTAGAAACTAATGGAAATGAATCAAGAATATTAAAAAGTACTTGCGTAATAACTAATTTTTAAAAAGTTGTGTTAAAAATGTAAGATTAAAATGAGTAAAAAATTATTTGCCCTCTCTAACCCTTTGTGCTCTGCTCCCAGAAGGGGATTTAATGGCAATTCTGCTCCTCCCCGGGGGTTTAACAGAAGGAAAGGATCTCTCTGAGCACCACATTCTGAATCCACAAAGATTTTCCTTAGCTTCTGCAAATTCATGTTTTTTAAAAGATCATGAAAGGGCAGACACAGAATTCCACAAGTGAGGCGCCCTGCCCAAGAAGGCTCCGCTATAGAAGACAGCATTTTTCACGTAAGAATCTCTTCTGGTCAAAGAGACACAACAGGAGGTCATTCTCAAACTGACCCAAAGGTAGGCAGAAATGCTTCAGCCCCTCGCCCTGCCTGCCAGGCCTCCATTTCTTTCTGCCTGGGATTTGGGTTTGGTTTTTGTGCCATGTTAAAGAGAGAGATCGACAGTATCTTTGGCTCATTCCGCACATGCAGAATAATGCACTTTCAAACTGCTTCAGTGCTCTTTGAAGCTGTGTGGAATGGCAAAATCCACTTGCAAACAGTTGTGAAAGTGGTTTGAAAACGCATTATTTTGCGTGTACGGAAGGGGCCTTTCTGAAGCAGAAGGGAGCTGCAACGCCTTGTGCCTTCTCCTCTTCAGAGTCCTCTGCCTGCCCCCCAACAGCCCCCTCCCAGCCCCCACTGGTTTCTTTATTTTAGGAGAGGAAGAAGAGTATGAATTTATAACCCCACCTTTCTCGCCTATAAGGAGACTCAAGGTGGTTTACAAGCTCCTTTCCCTTCCTCTCCCCACATCAGACACCTTGTGAGGTAAGTGTGGCTGAGAGAGTTCAGAGAGAACGGTGACTAGCCCAAGATCACCCAGCAGGCTTCATGTGGAAGAGTGGGGAAACAAATTCACCAGATTAGAGTCCACCACTCATGTGGAAAAGTGAGGAATCAAACCCAGTTCTCCAGATTAGAGTCCACCCCTCTCCACCACTTCAACCCACTGGCTGTCTTTTAAACCCTTTAACCCACTTTTCTCCCCCTAGACTGAGGACCCAAAATTTACGTGTCGTTCCCTAAGTTAAAGCCATATGATTTTAAGACATGTCTTCTGCATGTCCCAGACTTCTAGCATTTTGGAGCCCAGATAGGAAAACTGTAAATTATCATACACATATAATGTGAATTTCTTAAAGCCCAAATAACGTTAGCAAACATATATTTTATTAGGGAAATGTGATATCATGGAATGGGAAAAAGAGGAACAGAGCAATCAGTTCACCTGGTGGCAGAGGGAAGAGAAACTGAAGCAGCACGAATGAAAAATTCAAAACCGTCTCTTGGTTTCAGATAAAAATTCAGTTCATTCCAGAAATCCAAACCCACTGTCAGAAAGCGCTACAAGGAAGGAGGGGGAATGAGAAAGTTGGCGCTGGTGCACAGATCCAAACTAAGCTTCAGATTTTCCTTTGCTATTTTCCCCAGAAGGAGGGAATCACAGAGGGAAAGAAGGAATGGCTGCATCCCACAGGCGGGCAGCAAATGCTAAACACGGGGCACTCTGTCCCACAGAGCCTCCTCTGCTTTCCTCTGGAGGATCATCCCCAAGGGAACTGAAGGGAGCTTGTGACCTTTGACACACACACCCCAGTTAGCCCTTTGGGGTCCCTTTTCCTCTGCTGCCAGGCGGGGTGGGGGGGGGTTACCCTTTGGCCAGCCATTCCTCCCCTACAGTCCCTCTGGGGTTTCCTTAACAGCCTTTGGATTCATTTTCTCTCTCTCTCTCCTGAGGAGAAACGTTTTTTACCGGAATCCTCTGAACTTAACTGTTAGAAAAATCTGTAGCCCAGTGATAAATGTTAGGAACTCCTCTTCTTTTATTGGAAAGCCCTGTCTTTCAAATGTTTAACAGGTTTGTAAAAATAATTTCTTCAAAAGGTTACAGTTCCACTGAATTCCATTAGGGAGAAGCGGTGCTCTAAATCACGGCAACGCTGCAGGAGACGAAGGGTAAGGGACGCACCAAAGTCATTGTTTCCTTCCCCTGGACTCCGTGCTCTTGGGCTCCGTTCTGCCGGTGCCTTCCTCGTCTGGGCCCCGGCCCATCAGGCCTGGTACCAAAGGCAAGCTGGCTTGAGCCGAGGCACCACGGCACTCTGAAAGAACTGTCTCGCTGCTGGAGCTCCTGCGGTGTTGAGACCTGAAGCGCAAAACTGTCCCTTTCCCCCCCTCCCCTCCGCTGCAGTGGCCTGCCACACACAGGGCGGAAAAGATTGTATTTATCACCTGTCAGGGGTTGGCAGAGCTGAGTTACGTGGAGCAGGACAGCATAAAATTATCATACACAAGCATGAAATTACAAAATCGCTCGGAACTGAACAACAAAATTATTTCATTTTGGAGGGAGGCTATTCCATTTTTTAGTCCTGACACCTCGGCTGCCAAAATTTGAATGGAAATTGAGTGTGAGGTGCCGGAGAATATAGACACCAATAACAAGCAAAGGCATGTAAACTAGCCATGCAAATACACTCCATTAATGGCCCCTGAAAACTCCCACCGGAGAGGTGTTACTAAATAAACGTCACATATCCCAATAACTCAACTTTCCTCCTGCATTGTGAAGTGAATTATGCCGCACTTGGAGGCCCCACGATGGGATTCCCGAATGGCTGGGATTCTTGTGGCCTATGTTCATGGGCAGCCCTCGCCTGGCCTTTCCAGCCAAAGTCTCAAGGCAAGGATTGACTGGGAATTGCAACAGGAGCATCGAACACTAGCCGGTGGGCACCAGGGCTGGGATTTGGGCAGAGGGCTGCTGTGTTTAACACCTCTCCTGACTCTGAAGCCCGCAAGGACTGGCTCTTATGACTCATCTGGAAAATGACCTTCAAGGCCAAGCAAAGAATCCAGGACCATTGAGGTTGCTGGCCAGGGCAGCTGAAGTAGCCAGCTGACTGGTTGCTAATATTTGTATGTTTATCAACAGTTTTTAATGCAAACATTAATACCCTGTCTTTTACATTCCAAATAAGTTTATTTGCTTTGTGTATATTACAATTAACAGAGGGTCATAACAATAAACTTACAAGGCTTCAAAGAAAAAAATCAGATTGAATACCATCTTTACCCTTTTTATTCCAGAACATAATAAAGTTCATCATTTGGAAACATTTCATTTCTTCTGGAATGTCATTTCTAGTATTTTAGTTTAATCAGCTTCATACTTTGTATTGCCATTCCAATCCTGTGGGGCTATCTAGACATTTCCTTTTTAGAATTTATTTTTAATTTTTATTTATTTATTTATTATTTATTTATTATGTGATTTATAAGCCGCCTCACCCCCGAAGGGCTCGATAGATAGAAATTAACAGATAGAAATTATAGATAGAAATTTATAGATAGAAATTAACAATAAACAAACAAACAAATAAATAAATCAGAAGTTATAGTTACAAAGACGAAGAGATGAAACCAAATTCTACATATATGATATAGAAATAGGAAAACAATTACCAATGATGGCTATTCTTCTCAAAAACCACTAAGTGCCCTTTGTTATAACTTCATAATTGTTTTCTCACAAGTAAAAGTTGTATTGACATATCATTTGTGGTAAAATGTTTACTCATTTCTTTATACCACTTTTCAATCTATCAAGGTTAATGATAAATGTATATACATCATTTCAGCAACATCCTTCACTTTTCACCATTATTGTTTTTTTTAATCACAGAAGTAATACACTTTCTTTTTATCTTGGATTTGTTTGATTGGTTGCTTATTCACCAAGTCTGCTGGCTGTGGCGTCACGGCATCGTCCACTAGTTTCTTTTCCTCCTTTCCCTGGCCTGGACGTTAATCTGCCTTCCATTTTGTTGCAAGGACTACTGTGGCCACTGATATCAAACACTGAAACAATTCTTTTGATTTTTTTTGGAATATTTTTGGCAACATGTCTATTAACATAGTCTTAGCATCCATTGCAAATTTGATTTTTAAGATTTTCTGCACTTCTGCATAATTGTTTTCCAGAATTTTAAAAACTTTTCTACACAAAAATAAAAACAGCCACGCATTCACTTCTTTACATTTCCAGCATTCTTGTTCATCTTCTTGATATGCCATGGATAGAACATCTTGTACCAATTTTCTCTTAACGTTGGGCTGGCAATAAATTATATACCTTTCATCCATAAGCTTTCCCATTGTTGCAAAGATATTTGTTCCTTAAAGTTTTCCATGTAGCTAGCCAAACGTGTTTTCACCTGTTCTGTTTCTGTATCAAATTGAAGTACAGTTTATAATTTTTTTCCTGGTAAATATTATTTTTGTTACATAATCTCCTGTTCAAATTCTCTCAGTGCACTTATATTAAGTTCCTTTCTTACAGTGCGATACTCGGGGGAGGGGGGGAGGGGCTGTGGAGCTGGCGTTGTTGCCAGTCCAGACGGCGAAGTGGCATCGAAATGAGGAGGCTGCTGCAGCACTGGCGCACTGGTGCTCCTCCCCCCCAGGAGCCCACACTGGTGACCATGCGGACGGCAAAGGGTCTTCCTGGGGGTGGAGCTGACTTTGATTGGCTTCCTGCCTGGGAACACTCCCTTCAACTGCTGATGACTTAAGCCGCCAAAAGACCATGCGCAGCCCATTGTAATCAAATGATGAATTTGGGGCTTTTGCACAGTTTTCACGTTTTCCTGTCTTTTCCACATCTCCCCCAGTCTTCCTTGGAGGCAGCACAGCTATGCTACTCCCAGCCACCGCAGAACTGTCCCCCTACCCTGTGGACTGGACTGCGTATCTTGAAACTAATCGAAAACATAATAGGCATTGTATTTATTTGTCTTCATATTTACTTTTTGCCAAGACTTAATTTCTGCATGAACGTCTATCAGTATCTCCCTATAGTGTAAAGTCAGTATTTTTCACCACGTTTTTTTATCATAATAAGCCTCAATAGGTGACAATCGTGGAGATACTGGAGGGCCAATTCCTTGTCGTGGAGGTCATCAAATTTTAAGCAATTCATCCCTGATTATATGGCTTTTGTTTTGTACTACATTTTTTCCTCATGGATTTTTTTGTCCATAAGCAACTGTGTATTTTTTTTTCTAAATCTGCCGTTTCTAATTGTATTACTCTCTGCTCTGGGTTTCTAATGCAGTTCACAATCCAAACAAAACCAGATCCTTGATAGTATAATTTAGCTGTTAAAACTCCCTTTATTGTGTTATTTTATATAAATACTTCGCAAACAATTCATAAATCTTGGGCCACAATTTAGATTTCCAAGTGTCTTCAGTAACAAAAAGAAAAAGAAAAAAGACCAGGCTATATTATCAAATGCTTTTTTGGCATCTGGAAAAACAAATGTTAATTTTTTATTGTTATTTTACTAATTCTTTTGCATTAACTACAAAACAGATATTATCATTCATATGTCTTTTCAGTAATAAGCCTGTTTGATCCTCATGGATTAGTATTGTTATTCATTTCCTTAATGTTTTTACATATGTTGAAGTAGAAAGTTTATAGTCCAACTTTAGCAACAGGATGGGTCTGTAAGATTGTGGCCGTGATGGATCATTATATATATAATATATTTCAACATATATATATATCATTATATATAAAATATATTTCAACAAAATATTATAACATTTTGTTGAAATATATTTTATGCATACTTTGGGAGGGGGGTGAGAAGAGAGCAAACTTCCTATATCTTCTTTTCTACATGCGTAACTTGATCATTCTTCTTCATTCCTGTGATTGTTCTTCTTTCAGTTTCTTTCCTTAAACAGTGTGCCAGCTACCTTCCAGGCTTATTTGCATATTCAAAAGTCTCCATTTTAGAAATCCTAGTTTCTTCTGTATTTCTTCATTTTCAGGCATGTCTAACTGGCTTCTTCATTGTTTGATCTCAGTTAGGGTTGCTTTATCAAGGCAGTTTTTGTGCTGTTCCTCCAACACCTGTAATCTATCCAATATTTTCTTGGTTTCTTCCAAGTTTCCTTTTTTGTTCTGCAGCTACATCTATTAGATTCCCCCTCATATAAGCTTTACTAGTTTCCCAAATCTGTGCAATAAAGATATCAGCTGTTGATTTAAAAATATTCTTCTAAATCTTTTCTACATTATAAAAAAATGTAGTGAAAGATTATCATTTAATTTCCATCTTCCCCTACTGCCTCTGTTTCATTGCCAAGTTACTTCTCCTGTATTGTGATCTGCAATCCAGATATAATTGTACTTTCTAGATTGTTGATTAAGGTTTTAGATATCCAACACATATTTATCCTTGAATATGATTAATGTCTATCAGAGAAAAAGGTATAATCTCTAAAAATCAGATTTTAATCCATTATGAATCTTCTAACTGTAGCATTTTCATATAAGGAAGAAGAAGAGCAGCCTATGGTTTGCATTCCAGTTTATTGGATGGCCATAGTAGTTTTAAAAAAAGAAGAAGAGTTTGGATTTATATCCCCCCTTTCTCTCCTGCAGGAGACTCAAAGGGGCTGACAATCTCCTTGCCCTTCCCCCCTCACAACAAACACCCTGTGAGTAGGTGGGGCTGAGAGAGCTCCGAGAAGCTGTGACTAGCCCAAGGTCACCCAGCTGGCATGTGTGGGAGTGCACAGGCTAATCTGAATTCCCCAGATCAGCCTCCACAGCTCAGATGGCAGAGCTGGGAATCAAATCCGGTTCCTCCAGATTAGATACACGAGCTCTTAACCTCCTACGCCACTGCTGAAAAACGAGACAGGGTAAATTGTTCTTCATTTTCTGCACATCATTTATTATCTCCAGACTTTTCCCTCCCTGCCCCCTCCTTGTTCAGCCTTCCTTCCAAAGGAATATGATCCAACATGACACAGCTCAACAGTTTAAATGGGAGGGGGGTTGGGGGATGCATTTTCTCCAGCCATATCATAGCCCAGAAGAGGGGGGGAAACATGGATTTACTTTCATTAAGTTCCCATCAAAATAAACTGGGGCTGGAGCACCCTGATGAGTGGCATTCGATGTCCACTCTCAGGGGAGCCATTTATAGGAAATCCTCTTTGTGGTGGACCCTCACTGACCTCCAAACAACTCCAGGAGAGCCACGGCACCTCCGTGCACCAGGATGGCTGCCCAGGTGGCCTTTTCCAAAGTGTGCACCCCAGGCAGCCCCCCTCATGATTTCCTTGTGCTCTCTGCTGCACAATCAGCTACGAAGAAGCCCTCACCACCTGGCACAGTCCTCTACTCAACAGTCCATGCTGCTTGGGAGTAGGCAGTACAGTCAGTCACAGAGAGAGCAGATTGGGCAGTGCCCTTGGCAAAGCAGATCGATGGGGGTCTGGAGGAGGACAAAGCAGAGACAAAGCTAAACAAAATGAAAGGCAGACTGAAAGAGAGACTCCAGCCTGGGTTAGGCACAGGGCTTCCTCTCTCCTGAGCTGAAGAGGCTCACCAAACCAGCCCGCCTGTGACCCATGCCAGCTCCCAGAACCCCCCCCCCCAAATAAACAAGGCTGAGGGAGAAGATGGAAAGGAATGAAAACTGAAGACAAAAAATCCATCCATCCATCCATCCATCCATCCATCCATCCATCCATCCATCCATCCATCCATCCATCCATCCATCCATCCATCCATCCATCCATCCATCCATCCATCCATCCATCCATCCATCCATCCATCCATCCTTCCTTCCTTCCTTCCTTCCTTCCTTCCTTCCTTCCTTCCTTCCTTCCTTCCTTCCTTCCTTCCTTCCTTCCTTCCTTCCTTCCTTCCTTCCTTCCTTCCTTCCTTCCTTCCTTCCTTCCTTCCTTCCTTCCTTCCTTCCTTCCTTCCTTCCTTCCTTCCTTCCTTCCTTCCTTCCTTCTGTTTTTAGTGACATTACATTCCAGATGTCAGATGTCCAGGCCACCATCTGCTGTTGGACTGAGCGAAGACCAAAGAGAAGTCAGCGAAGACCAAAGAGAAGCCCCCACCCATCTGATAGAGCCCCACCCCCACGACCTGTTTAGCTTTTTGGCATCTGCACTGATATTTCCCAGTGGCTGCTCCCATCTATTAAGACAGAAAGAGAAGCTCTGTAGTGTCAGGAATGCGAAAGAGACAACTCAGCAGTGTGATGATAAATTTCAAGGGGAAATTAATGGGGGGGGGCCTACATGACCCTCTGCATCCCCCCAGCGAGCCTTTGATGCTGTCCCCTCTAATCCTGTGCCACCTGGCACTAATTATATCTGTAGGATAGTCTTTATTTCTAATTAAAACCAGGGAAATGTTGCTGCATATAATGAAATGCCTGAGGCAGGAACCTCTTCCTGAACATCTTGGGATCACTTCCATAGAATCACATTGGTGGAGGGACCTCTTGGCAAACTTGGAGCAAGTCACAACCAGCTGGAGGGAGTTGCAATTTACTGCCATACTGATGCCCTTGAACACGCCCAGCCATGCTTTTCGTAGGGGGCTGGGGGCTGGTAACACATCTGGGAATAAGCCAGTAGTGGTTTCCAGATGTGCATAGGAGACCAAAAGAAGACATCACTGGGCCAATGTAAAATATGTGTGCATGAGGACCTGTCTGTAGGAAATGGTTGCATAACAGAAGGACCGGACCTTCAACTGGGATCGTTTCTAGGCTTGTGGACCAGAACAGAATTAATCTCCTTCCTCCTCACAGCCACACCGGGAGGCAGTTCACGTAGGAGTAAGCAAGGCTGCGCTTGATTGACTGTCCAGATGTCATCTGTGTGAAAGGCAGACTACTGGGGCTTCAGCAGGGAGGAGAAGGTACTCAGGTCTGAGAGCCCCCCACCCCACCCCAGCTGTGAAATGCCCACTGGGGCACAGGAGACCCCCAAAGAGGAGGAAGAAGCGGTCCCTATCCATTGTTATTACAAAAGAGTTTCTTTGTGAAAGAAACGGAAATAATTGCTTCAGCTGGTGGAAATGTGTAATTTGTGAGGTCCAGATGCTAGAGGACGATGCTTCGATGTGGTGGCGGTGGTGGTGGTGGTGTCGGATCCGAATCTTGCTGTCTCCAACACCGTTGGTTGGCCTTGGACTGTTCACTCTGCCGGCTTCAGTTTCCCCCTCTGTATAATGGGGTCAGGTGACTTCCTTTGCAGAGTTCGGTGGCTGGCAGAAATAACCCAAGCTTTCAGTGTGCTTTGCCAGCTAAAACTGTTGCTACATGGTAGGAATAGAACCCAAACCAGCCTTGCATGGGCATTTGCTGTAGATCTGCACACAGAAGAGAACGAGCGAGACAGAGAGACAGAGGCTGGAAAGAGTTAATCGCTTGCCTCAACAGACTGCAAATTCTTAGCCATTCTCCCACATGCAGCCAAAAAACAGCTTGACATTTTCCATCCTTCACGAGAAAGACAAAGGCGTGAAGATATTCCCATGATTCCTTTCTGCATGCCTAACTATGAGCTCAGGTGCATCAGCATTTGCCCTGGACCGGCCCCATCAACATGAAGGGCGAACTCATCGTTTCTGCATCTTTCCTCGCCACTGCTTGATTAATTGGCTCGCGAGGACGCCGGCAGAATACCTAATGCCGCGCTCCCATCCCTCTTCCTTCTTCACAGCCTCGCACGGCATTTACATATACTTTATATTCCATAATTTTCACACACACACACACACACACACAAGTGGGGGCCCATCTCAGTAATTTGATGTAATGACGGCATGTCACCAAAAAAAGAGGAATTAGAAAAATCTGTAGGTACTTAATTTATTCTTGGGCTGGTTCCCCCTCTCCCTCTCTCCAAGAATATCTCTCTGAGAAAGGCATTAATATTCATGTACATGAGAAAAGAAAGGGGGGGGGAATACACTCTTTCAAAGAAATTTTCTGCATTTTAGCCTTAAATTAAAGACGTTTGCAAAGAAACAATATTTAACTAATAATGCTTAAAGGCAAAATGAATGAAGGTAGTCCCCCTTTTTAACCCACAAGTGTAGGGTTGCTGCAGCTTGCTAAACTGTGTCCTGGCAGGGAAAAAGCAGCCAGAGTTTCTTGAAAAGAATTCAAAGGATGAAATTAAAGCCCTCTTAAATTATGCCAGCTGTGGTTTTTGAGCCGGCTAATGCTTCCATAATAGTTGCCGCATTTTTCAAGCATTCTCCAAAGGTGCTGCTAAGACGTGGAGATCCCATTAGCCCTCGTGTGCGGGGGGGGGGGGGCAGAGTTCCCCCCTCCGCTGTTCACCCAGGAGGAAGCAGGGAGGGGCTAAGGAGCAAAGGCACAAGTTGAAAATCCAAGGAGGGAGAGGGACAAAGAAGTGATTTGTATCCTGTGCGCTCTCCGCTCCTCCCCCCACACTGGCTTTCCAGGACCATAATAAGAGGAAATTCGTATGATGCCCTGCCTGGAATACCAAAGAGCCTTCTTTCTCCCTGGGCTTTCCCCAGAAAGGGGCCATCTCATTTCAGGACAAGGCAGGCAGCCTCTCTTAATGGTTCGCCACCCCCCTCTCCAGCCTGACAAGCAGGGGAAAGCGGCCAGCTCTCGGCCAAGAGGAAATCTAATTATCCGCCAGGCCCGCCTTTTGTCTGCAGAAGGAGCTCAAATGGCCACAGTGCAGCCGAGGGCCCTTCCTGGAGCCTGGACTCCGCTGTGGTGGTGCTTGGTAAAGTTCTCGGCCACATTCACAGCTGTGCCCGGTCATGGGAAAGGGGGGCTGCTGCTGCTGCTCAGTGGCATGGCCGCCCCCCCGCCCCCCCAAGAATCCTCAAGCAGAGCAAAGCAAGGTCTGCAGGAGAGTCAGCCACGTGGGGTAGTGGCTAAAAGCAGAGGACTCTAATCCAGAGAACAGGGTTTGATTCCCCACTCCTCCACACCAGCGGTGGGCTCTTGTCTGGTGAACTGGATTTGTTTCCCTGCTCCTATACATGAAGCCTGCTAGGTGATCTTGGGCCAGTCACGGCTCTCTCCAAACTCTCTCAGCCCCACCTGCCTCACAAGGTGTACAAAAGGAAGGGAAAGAGTTTTTGCAAGCCGCCTTGAGTGGCCTTACAGGAGAGAAAGGGGGTGTAAATCCAAGCTCTTCTTCTTCCTTCTGCTCCTCCTCTTCTTCTTCAGTGCAGCTGCCCCCAGTTTGTCTCTTGCTCCTGGAATTAAAGTGATTCTCTGGGTGCCCAGAAAGGCAAGACCGCGAGGCTTCCGCGGAGGCTTCTCCTGCCCGAAAGGGGGCTTCAGGCTTGCCATCCTGCCGACTCTCCATTGTAGTTCTCCACGGGACCCTTTTGGACCTGCTCTGCTTGTCTCCTTCCTTATCTTTAGCTACTCCCCCCCCCCCCCGCGCGCGCGCGCACACACACACACACACACGGTGCCTCTGGGTTTCTGTGACTTCAGCATCCATGATTTTTTCAGAAGAAGAGTTCCGCTCATGTCAGACGTTCTCCTCCAGTGATATGTCTACTGATCAGAAGTTCCACAATTTCCTTGGAAGGTGGCTCATTGACGTTGCCCTGGGTTGCCCAGGAAGACAATCCCAGATGCAGAACAGCCAGCTCCATCTAGTGTGGATGTTTCCATTCAGCCAGAAGCTCTGTGGAGCACAGCTGGAGGAGGGGGGAGCCCTTGCGTCCTGCCTTCGAGGGGGGCCCTTTTCAAGATGGACAGGAGGAGGGGTTCAAGGCAAAGGAAGCCGCCCTCAGGACCAGCTGTGGCATCCAGATCCCTGGTGAGGGGAGGCTGTAGGGTCCCATGGCAGCAGCAGGGCCCATACACAGAGGCCTGGCCCTCTTTGTGGCACCGTCATGGAATAGCAGATTGATTGGGGGGGGGGGGGCTGCAGCCCACTTTCTCAGGGGCTTCCTCATCTTCGTATGTGAGTATGAACAATTAAATGAGACTTCAGTGCAAATGAAACAAACCCATAGGTGCAATGTACAGCCATGTGCTCACCCACTTGTTTCCAGGCACAATTCAAGGTGTGGGCTTTGCTTTTTCATGCCCTGCACGGTTTGGGTCTTAGACTGCCTCCTTCAGACCCTGAGGTTTTGTCACTAAGCTTCTTGACGCCATTGAACAAGGAGAATGGGAATTCTATGCTTCTTGGTTTGGGGGGCCGGGGGGGGGGGGCTGCATTGTTCACGAGAGACTGCTTTGAAAATGTTTGTTCTGTGGCTGTCTAGAATGTCTGTAAAATGAAACCGAGAGGAAGAGATTCCGCAGCAAAACCAGGAGTGGCAGGAGAAGCCGAGAGCATTTCCACCAAGTGTCAGGGGATGCAAAAGACTGCCACGGCCAAGGAGGGACAGGCCAGAGTCCGGAGAAGCACAGCGGACAGACACAGAGCCCCAAACGGTGGGCTGGGACCAGGCTTTCCCTGGCACCCCCCGCCCCACCCCCACCCCCACCCCGCCCCCTGCCTTGTGGCCAGCACAGAATGTTCTTAATCAGCAAAAACAAAAGGAGAGGAAAAGAGAGGCAGGCAAAGACCGGCTGGCAAAGGGAGGGCTCCTCGTGTGATTGCTGAGAGAAACCCTTCCTCACCCCCTCCTCCTCCTCCTCACATGGGGGAGAAGGGGAGGGTGAGGTTTTTTTAATTGGTCTCCTGATGGTTTATGAAATAACTTTTTTTGCTAAAGTACTTCTTGATATTTTTATGTTTATCTATTTGAAACGTGGATTCAGTCTCATAAAAAATGCACAAGATGTAAGTAAGTGGTTCCTGCCGATGTTTTAAACATGATTTGAGCAATGGATCTGATCTGGGGTCAGATGAGAAATAAATATTTCATTCTCTCTTGCCTGGCCCACCAGCAGGCCAGAGCCAGGCAGCAGGAAGCGGCAGGCGGAGCCAGAAGCCGGGAGAGTGGAAAGAGGCCGGCCGAGCCGAAGATTCCCAGCCCAGAAGGCGGCTGCTCTGCCAGAAAGGCACAAGCTGGAGCAAGATGCTTGGAGAACCATCCTTCTGGCTGTGCAGTTCTGGTTCCAGTCGCTGGAAGTCTGTAGAGTTTGGAATCTGGAGATGGACGGAAGAGGAGGTCAAGTGCAGGACTGGTGGAGGGAGTGACCGGCAGGCCAGAAGAACAACCCAGAGAGCAATCCCCAGCAGGCCCACTCTGCACAGAGCCTGGCCCAGGAAAGTCTTAGAAGAGCACAGAAACAGTTGGCGAACAGAGAGTCCAGGACACTTAGTGGCCGTGCTGCCTCAGTTATTCACCTGTGCAATGGGCATCATGTCAGCTGCTTGGATTCTTTGCTTTGGGGAAATCGACTCATGTAGAAATAAAGAACTTCAAAACACAGCAAAAGGCTGGTGCTGGACCAGTGATGAGCAGCACGTGCAGATGGGCGGAGGCCTGGTGTGGCCCGCGAGGAACGGACAGGCAGAGAAGGGCTTCCGCAGAAGCTGTTCCTCCTCCTGGTTCAGAGGCCAAAAAGCCACCTCTGCCCTTATTGCCACGAAAGAGGTGGCCAGGACTGAAGCCATCTGTGGGTTGGTCTTTCTCTCAGCCAGGAGTGTAACCTGGCTGGCTTCAGAAGCCGAGGGAGACACTTCTATTTGCTTGTTTGTTCGTTTATTACATCATACTTATAACCCGCCCTCCCCCAAAGAGCTGGGTGCCATCCCCCTCAGCTGCTGTGACTGTGGCTGCATTCAGCAGGTGCTCCTCACAAGAGTCGTTTCCTCCCCAGAGAGCATCTCCTCTTCCTCCTCCTTCATCCTAGGACTCTTTGGGGCTTTCCGCACTACAGAAGGGAGCTAAGGTCGACTCGGTTCCCTTCAGTGGGGGGCGATTCCAGGCTGTCGGCACAGCAACTTACTTGGCCCCCTGGAACCGAGCTAAGTGGGCGGGATCATCTTGGTGCTTGTTTTGCTCCTCGATCATGATTGGAGCTTGTGTTACCACGGGAAACAGGAACGTTCTCCTTTTTTTACAGTTTACAGTTTACAGTTACATGCCCGCCATGACTCTCCCATTTTGCATATGCCACAAAAGCGGCTCCTGATTGGTTGAACAGATGAGGTGTCGTTTCGATGCATCCGCACTTTGAAGCTTCGAGGCGGTATCAACCTTGTTCCAGTAGAAAGGTGCAGTTCATAACTGCGACAGGGATGTCACAGTTCTGAGCGGGGGGGGGAACTGAGACAAAACAACGTTGAGCTCGGTTGTGGTGCGGATACACTGAGTTGAACCTAAGTAGAAACCAGTACAACTCAGTAAGTGCGGAAAGCCCCTTTGCCATGACATGGCCCACTTGCTCAGCACCCCAAGTCAAGCAGTCCTGGGCGAACTGTGGTGCTTGAGGAGACGACTGGCAACTCTCCCCTGTGAGCAGCTCAGCGGCCTCGGCCCTTTCTAGGCTAGACCAAGGATGGTGCTACTGGGTGACTCATGAGCCACAGGACCAGCAGCTGCAGAGGCTGAACATCTGGGGGCAGCAAGAGGGGCCAGGAGAAACCCTTCGGGGAGCTTGGAGTCACCACTGGGGGCCTCTTGCCCTGTTTTCCTTGGTGCAGGCAGTTCTGAGGCCCGGCTTCTGGCCCTTTCTCAATTCTGCTTCAGGGGTGAAGTCTGATGGGTTCTGGCTGTCTCTCCCTCCTCCCAGTGAATCACCTGGCGCAAGAGAGCCCCGAGTGTAAATTCTGTTTTCCAGAGTGGCAAACGTGCAGAACGGAACTCTTCCTCACTTGGAGGACCTGGCTGTGTGACCCAAGAGGTTAACACGACAACTCTCAATTGCTGCCTCTCTCTCTCTCTCTCTGATTCAATTGCATTCTATTATTCTCCACTCTCCGGGGAGGTTTTTACCCTCATTTTTTGCATGAATGACACACATTCAAGGGGCAGCACTGAGGAGGAGGCCTCTCGAGGCAAGGTTACCACAAGTGCAGGGAGAACCGCAGACACAGCTGCCAACTCAAGCAAACATCACATATTTTGTGAAAAGACATTTGTTTCCAGCCCACAGGTTAGGCTGCGCTTTGCTCCAAAGGAGCCCACAGATGGTCCAGCGGCTGCTGCCACACTCGGCCTCCATCCTTCTGAGAAACTGAGGCTTTTGGGGGAGGGGGGTGTATAAATTAAAGTACCGCACCAGAAATTACCATGCCAATCACGGAGCTGAACAATGGAAAGAAAATCCAGGATTCCTTCAGTGCTGAGGAGCCTCCCTGGCGTTTGAATTCACCACGACGAGGACGGGGTCTGGCAGGCCACAATTGCCCTGGTTTTATGAATAGGGAAGTGGTGGGCTGTTTCATTCATGTTTGTATATGTATTTGTTAGCGAACATCCCCACTGCAGCATCCCCCGCCCCCACTCCCACCTCCAGAAGCCATCAATCAGAGGTGGGGCCTGTTCTGGGGCCGGGGCGGGCCTAGGAAACTCCCTGCCAGAGGAATGTTGCCTGCCAGGCGCCATCTTGGTTTTCACTGAGGTGATCCCCTACCTTGGTTGCACACCTTACGAGCATATTGCGGGGTGGGAGTTCTTTCCCACACACACACACACACACACACACCCGCCCTGTTGCCCTCAATGGGTCTGGTTTCCCTTCTGCAGTTCTATTGCTTGTCTACCGCGCGTCTTTCCAGAGCCCCTCCATGATGCGGCTGGCCTCCACGCGGGCCAGGGCCTTTACGGCTCTGGCCCCCGGCTGGTGGAACGCTCTTCCTCCAGCTGTCCGGGCCCTGCGGGACCTTGGCGAGTTCCGCAGGGCCTGTAAGACGGAGCTGTTCTGCCAGGCCTTTGGAGGGACCAGCCGCTAAAGGTGCCCCCCTCACTGTTTGGCCCTCATCCGACCCTGACAACTGGGTCATTTGTCATCTCACGGGGCCACCATGCCTCCCTTTGGGGGGTGGGGAGGGAATTTTAAAATTAAAATGTTGGACCCATTTATACTTTCATTCTCTTGATAATTGTTGTTTAATTGTTGCTGCTTTTTAATGTTTTTACTTACTCTGTATTGTTGTTTTTATTTGTTGTACACCGCCCAGTGCCCTTCGGGGATGGGGCGGTATAAAAGCCTCATTCATAAATAAATAAATAAGTAAGTAAGTAAGTAAGTAATAAGTAAGTAAGTAAGTAAGTAAGTAAGTAAGTAAGTAAGTAAGTAAGTAAGTAAGTAAATAAATAAATAAAATTTTAATGCTGCCTCGGCTGCTTTGCGTGGCCTGTTGCAGGAGTATATGAGGGGAGGGTCCTCGGGGGGGGGGAGGTGCAAAGTGCCGTAAAGCAGCAGCCGACCTCTGGAGACCCTGAAGGCCAGAGGAGTTGAGAGGTGGTTCCCCATTTGCCTGCCTGACCCTGGACTTCCTTGGTGGTTTCCCATCCGAGGGCTATGGAGCTTGGGCCGAAACGACTTCCCTGCCACGCTCAGGTGAGATGGGGCCAGACTGAGCCATCCCGGTCAGGGCCCAGGAGGAGGATCTACCCAGCCAAAGAAGGAGGCTTGGGTGGGGCTGACTGGCCTCTCCCAGAAGGGAGCGGGGCAGCTTGTTGCTCTGCCGTCATCTTTTTACAAACCTTTTCCCCACTTACCCTTTTCCGAGGGCAATTCCCAGCGCGCGGCATCCCTGGCGCGCGCCTGGGCGTCCCCACAACCCCGCGCTTTGTGCGGGGTCATCAAAAGGCGCCCTTTGAAAGAGCGCCAGGAATGCCTCGTGCTGAGGGGCGCGACAGCAGCAGCGTCGGGGCGGCTGCGCTGTCGCCGCCCCTCTCAGTGGGGAGTGCCAAGGGACCCCGCGCTCCTCTCCTCGAGTAGCGCGGGGCTTAAGGTAAGTGGGGAAAGGGCCCATGACAGCCATCAGAGGCCTTGCCTTGGACGCGACATGTGGGCGCGGCATGCAGGGGGGGAGTGGCGTTTTAAACCTGTCCTGCCATGCAAGGGGACACCCACAGTCTTGTGGGCTCTTGTGTTATTTAAATGCTAGCAAGCAGGCACCTGAGGCTGTGACCCCTCCGTTTGCACACGGAGGCAGGGGGCATTCTCCCTCCCCCTCCCCCCACCAACTTCCCATCCACTGAGCCAAGCTGGCCTCTTCTCCAACAGGACGACAGTTCACTCTCTGCCCTTGCGAAGAGCCGTGCAGTTAAAGTCCAGATCAACCGGCCAGTGAATCCCGGACTGTCCGGACTGTCCACTGCAGCGGGAAGAAGAGCCTGAGAGAGGATCTGTGCTCTGCCATTTCCCTCCCTGGCACCAAAGAACGGACAGAAATTTGTTCTGCTGTGCCTAGCCATGCCAATCCAGGCCAGCAATGCCAACTGGCAACACAACAAGCTTGTCTGCAGTGCGGCGCCAGGTGCGTGTCCAAAGGAAGCCGGCCTGCTGGTGAGCTGGCTCTGCCAGGCACATTTCCCGGGGGACGCAATGTGACAGCCCAGAGGTGCCAGACATTGGTCGAGCCATGCCAGCTGGCCACCTGCAGGGAGTTGCTAGTCAGACTGCCCATCTGCTTGGCTCTGCCTGCGGGACTCTGGCCTAGGAAGGCTGCCAGGGACTCCGCCAGCCGGTCCACCAGGCTCCAGGAAGTTGACTGAGCCCCCGACTCCTGGCACTTGGTAAAGGCAGCTCAGGGGACTGACTGCACGCGTGGAGGAGAGGCTGAAAGAGGCAGGGCCGAGCTCCCTGTTTAGCCTGCCTGGAAGCCAAACGTTTCTCCTATTGCATTGTCCAGGGAGGAGAGGACAGGGGAGCAGAGGGGACATCAAGAGCATTCTGTCCCTGAGAAGTGGCCCACCACCCTCAGGCCCTGTGCGGGGCACCCTTCCCCCAGGGGAGTGCGTCAGCCTTTCTCGGCCACGCTTCGAGCCTTCCATGCCTCTCCCTTTGGGCCCAGGAGAAGCTGCTGGCTCAGGCTGCCGTGCCAATCAGTGGCCTGGAGACCCAGGGTGGCATGGAACAGAAGTCAGCTCCTGCCAAACGTGGCGCTGCTGCCCGGTTGCACTCTTTGCAAACAGACTGTCCGATTCCGGAATTTATGCAGGGCACACAACAAGGCTCACTGAATGCAGTTTGTTTCCAATATTTTCTCTTTGATTGTCCTTCGGTTACCATTTGGGGGGGGGGGGTAGCAAACAACACCCATATTGGAAGTTTTGCTCACTCTAACAAAACTCGCAGCTTCCCTTGAAATCCTTTGTGCATTTTGAGCAAGAAGAAATCTGGCATTTGTGTTTTGCATGAAATGAAGAGGGGGCTGCAGCTTCCACCCGTGGGATTCTGTCATCATGGAATTTATGGCCACAGGATGCTGTTGATGGCTGCTGGTTTAGGTGGCTTTAAGAGGGATGAAACACATTCATGGAGCAGGAGATCCCTGCTGCCAGTGGCTATAAGAGACCATGGGTAAATGGAACCTCCGTGTTCAGAGCAGTGTACCCCTCTGAAGGACAGTTGCAATGAGGGATGCATGGTCACCTGTGGCCTTTTTGTGGGCCTTCCAGGGTTGGCCACTGCATGAAACAGGATGCAGGACTCGAGAGGCACCCACTGGTCTGACCCAGCAGGGTTTTTTCTTAAGTTCTGCTGCTGGGACACACGCCCGGAACAGCTGGCGCCATCTGCACTTCATCCTATATTATCTTCCAGATTTTAAATGTATTTGTGGGCATCAGTCACGATACTTGCAGGTGCCAATTGCTGCATCCCTTTGAAACGTGCCAACACCACACCAGTCCCCTTGGGGCCAGAAGGTGGACATCTGGCAATAGACATCAAGGGTGGGTGTGGTTCATGTGGAGCAGACCCCCACCCACCACCCACCACCCACCCCCGCAGCCACTGGAGCCTGCCACCTCTGCTTCCTGCTGACAGGCAAATCCCCTCTTGGCAGGGCTGGCCTTTGTGCTGCTGCCTGGGCCCACGGACCGTGGGACTGACCCCCCTTTGGGCCTCCCCTTTGGCGGTGGACAGCTCTTTCCGGCTCAGCCTTCTGCCCCCAGGCCAGGGAGAGGGCAGTGCCGAGGTTGCCTTGCACACAGCCTCTGAAGGTCTGGGAAGAAATTATAGCCTGCATAAAAATATTCACTTCACTGAAGGGCCTTAAAATATTCCCCTGAGCACTGAAGAGTGAATGGAAGTATATTATTCTGCACTTACCGTTCTCACGGTAGCCCAAGGTCAAACGCTGCGCTGTTCCAGGTAGGATGAATCCACTTCTGTCCCAGCAAGAAAAGAGGTTTTTAAAAATCTATTGGGATTTAACTGGCCGTTCAATTTAAATTTGGGGGGGAGGAGGTTTTAAAGAATGGAGCAAAATCCCATTTATAATCCAACACCCTTTTAGTTGAAGGAAAAACTGACAGTCATTAAATAGAAGCTGGGGGTGAGAACTAGGGCTGCTGGCATTGCCCGTGCACCAACTCAAGGTCAGAAGGAATCCTCCCTCCCTCCCCCAGGATTGGGGCCAAATTCCACCAGCCTGGGTTTGGGGGCAGACTAGGCAGGCTTCAACCCCTGCATGTTTTTTTGGTGGGGGGGGGATAAAGTGTGCAACCTTGAAAGCCTTTGAAGCCTGAATAGGAGCCCCCCCCCCCCCCAAGAAAGGACTTTCTCCACAGTTGCTACCTGAGATCTTTTGGCTGGAGACAGAATATAGAGTAGTATTTTTGAAAAACTATTATTATGACTATTTCAGCTGATGGGTGGGGCTGATGGCAGAGTTCCTGCCATGAAGAGGGGCTGGTTTCAGACATTTAAGTCTTTTAAAAAAGGGTTCTTGCGCCGCTTTGCGCCAAGAGGTGCTGAGGCCGCCAACATCCCTGCATGCCCTACTGCATCTGCTACCCAGACCCAAGGAAGCGGCCCTCCCCCCATGCCCGGCCCCACCTTGGCTGTACTGCTGCCCAGCAGCTGGCTAGCAACCTCCCTTTATCAACAGGTACTTCCAGCTGTTCACTCATTTGTCCTGCTTAACCCATCTGTAAAATGCAGTCTATTGGTCTGTCTATTTATCTATCTGTCTGTCATATTTTTTTAAAAAGTAATTAGACGTAGACACCTGTTTCTGCTCATTCATTTATTTTCAAATCACCACCACAGCTCACGGCCTCCAAAACCGAGGGTGGGCTCTCTCTGGGCTCCTGCTGGCTTCTCTGGGTCGGGAAATTCCTGGAGGTTTTGGGGGTGGGGTCTGGGAAGGGTGGGGTTTGGGTAGAGGAGGGACCTCAGCAGGATTCAAGGCCATATAGCTCACCCCCGGAAGCAACCCTTTTCTCCAGGGGAACTGAGCTTGACTATTTGGAGCGCCCTGGCAGCAGCAGATCTGCAGGTGGCATCTGGAAACCGGCAGCCCTGCCCTGCTAATCCTCTGCTACGAGATCAGAGGTGTGTGTGGGGGGGGGAAATGGTGCCTGCCTGGGGCAAAACATGCTTCACCCCCCCCCACAGCCCATTTACCTGGCTGGTTACCCTGCAGCCCACTTACCTGCCCCCCCCACTAGGTTTCTCCTTTGGCCAGCAGAGGCTTCTCCGGCTAAAGGAGCAGCCTGGCAGGGCAAGGCTGAGGGGAGGGGTATGGGGGGGCGGGTGATTCTTCACCCCCACGTGACTAGCTGGCGTGCGCTCAGGGACACGTGACCCCGCATGTCCCCGTGAGCGCTCTGCCTCTGTTTTACATACTATCCAGGACACTGTTTGCTAATGTGCAAAGAAATCCACACATTCAGACCAAACATCATGAGGTTTCAGACTTGCTTCTTGTCTATTTAAGACAACTTCTTCTGAGGCAGCAATGGCTAATGCGCTGCCCCTCCATATATTACTGTGTGCCATAGCTCTGTATTGGCGAAGGCTTTCCCAACTGGGATCAACTGTCTGTTGTGGGTTTGCCAGGATGTGTCACTGTGGCCTGGTAGTTTTTGCTTCTAGCGTTCCACCCACACTTATGGCTGGCACCTTCAGAGGCAGGTGATGGTCAGATGTGTTTCTCTCCATGGCTCAGCTGTTGGTTTCCACTTTTGAAGTATTATTTGTTTGATTATTATCAAGGTTTATAAGATCCAGAGCTTTTGTCCTTTTCAAGAGGTTCTGGGAAGAAGGAACGATTCCAATACTGCAGCATGGATTAGGAACCAGTGAACATTCTGTTGTAAAATTAATCTGTCTATTGATTCCTGACCCAAATGGCTGCTTACATCTTCAACATTTATCTGAATCTGATAATCCCAATTAAAGGAATCTACTAGGCACCTATAAAGGGTAAAACAGGCTCTGGAGGGGAGCCTTTTCCCCCAGTCAAGTGTGAGGTAGACAGAGGCTGAGAAAGGGGTTGTTTTTTCTGAAGCCCCTGATGGGATAAAAAGCAGGATTTCATAGAATCATAGAGTTGGAAGAGCCATACAGGCCATCAGGTCCAGGTGTAAAGGATGAAGGTGAGGTACCTTTGGCCCAATTCCCTCAGCCCCTCTGACCTGCTGTCTTTTCCCCAGGGGGCCCCTGTGTAGTTACAAGATTCTACCTGTCCCCCAGGGGAATGAAAGCAGGCAGCGCGTGGAGTGGATGGGTGGGTGTGGTCAGAAAAGGACCCCTCAGTGGAGCAGAGCTTTGCCCCCCACCTTTCTGTGCACAGGTTCATCCAGAATTTTCCACCCAGCATTTCTGTTTGGGGCATTTTCTTCCCCATCTGGCTCAGCTGTCCAAAGTCAGTTTGGCTGTGAGAACTGCCCCAAACAGAGCACAGCAAGGGAGCGGCCCCCGGAAAAATCTAAAATCCACCTATTCAGGAGACATCAAGAAAGTGGATGGAAAAAATAAGAGCACTTTCTGCAACCGCTACATCAAACGGGGTTCGTTCCTTTTTAAATGAGAAGGATTGGTAAGAAGCTGAGAAAATCTTGGATATTAATTCATTTTGAAATGTACAACACTAAAGAATAACCCTTAAATGGGTTTAAGGATTATTATTGCTGGTATGGTGTGATTATGTTGTAAGGTATTTTTTAAAAGGGAAAAAACAAGAAGAAGAAATTAAAAATGATTGGGCCCATTGTCTTAAACATTATGGGGTCAAAGTTAAAAAATGATACTGATTCGCACTGGTATGTAAAATACTGCAGATTAATTTTAATTGGATCCAAAAATTATGATTGTTATGGTAAAATTATGTTGAGGGGTACCTTTCCACAAAAATTATTTGTAGTGAGCATTGTCATTGTCATTGAGTTCCTTTTAAGAAATTTGGGAGGATAAAATGCAAAGAAGATATTGGTAGAATTAAATCAGTTAACTTTTTTGACAAGAGGATCAGAATAAGGATCTAAAGTAAAATGGAAGGCCCTTCTTTAATTATTAGACTATGTAAAGCACTGCAAGGCTAAAATGTTACTAGTATGATGTTAACATATAAGAGTACTAATCAAGAATATTCATATTTGAACACATAGAGATATATAGGCAACAATCAATAATTTTTAATGAATTATGCTAATATGTAGAAGTTGTTAAATCTTTCATTTTGAATGTAATTGGCATCCCTTTGGTACAATTAACTATTAATGCCGTCCCTTTTCTTTTCTTCTTTTTTCAATGTTGCTAATATGGTGTCAAAGTATAAATGTACTAACCAAATTATTTGTTTTATTAGCTTGTACAGATAACAATGAATAATCTTAAATGAATTAAGGTAAGATGGAGAAGCTGTTAGATCTTCTATCTGGAATGGAACTGGTGTGCCTTCAGTATAATCAGCTATTAATGTAGTTCCCTTTCTTCTCTTTTTCTTTTCTTTCTTTTCCCTTGTTTTGTATTATGTTTATTTTGTGAAAAATAAAAAATATATATTTTAAAAAACAAAACCTCAATTGTGGCTTTTAGTTTAATTACCAAAGGAGGTCTCTGCACCCCCCCCCCCCCTCAGTTGGGTCTAAGAACAGCCCAGGGAACACGGGGTGGTTTCCATGTGTGGAGTAGCAGAGAGTGGAAAGTTCTCCCCCTCCCCACCAATTCCTCATGTTGTGGCCTGACTCTGAATCGCTTTTCTCACATGGCTGCTTTTGAAGAAAATTAAAGATGCTGCAAGACCTGGGATCCAAATTCTGATCTCTTCCATCTCCTCTGGTTTGGTCCTCAGTCCCTTTGTCTCTCTTCTTGTATTAGTGGCTGCAGGCAAGCCGATGACCGGGTGGGGGGGGGGGGAGCTGGCAGATGCTGCCTCGCACCCAGTGGGCAAGCAAGCATAGCATTCACCTCTGAAGGAGCCATTCTGCATTTCTGTCAAGCCAGTCTGCCAGCAATGCCATGAGTGTAAACTGAACCATTACAACCCACTGCATTGGCAAGATATGTGTGACTGCTGATTGGGAAATATGCCTGCCAGTGGCAAATCTGTTGAGTTGCTCCATTCCCTTTCCCCCGCTTCCACACACCACATTACCTCTGTGAATGCTGAGCCAGACTGCCAGGTGCTGGCATAAACCGGAACATCTCTGTCAGGGGTTCTTTATCCATTTCAGATTGGATGGACAGGTAGAGGTTTGTCACTGAAGTCTCGATTAATTAAGGTTCAAACTCAGATGCCTCTTGGGCCTTTGCAATAGTAGAGCCCTTGAACACTGCCCAGCCCATTAGAAAAGGGAGCGTGCAGGCCAGGCAAGAGACCCTCATCCCGGGGGGGGGGGGGGGGGTGTCTCAATTATTGATTTACTTTATTTCTAATCCACATTTCTCATTGAGACTCAAGGCAGATTGCAGGACATAAAACAGTGCAAAAGGCAGCCATGGAACGAATGGCGGAGGATGTCAGAAGTGGAGGATGATCTGAGCCTTCGACTGAGGCGAGGCTCCTGGTGAACAATACAGGAAGGGGGTGAGACACAGGCGAGGCCAACAGGAGCCACAGGAAGGGACTGCTTTCCCATTTCATTGTCAGTCTGCCCTCTTCATTCTGCTACAGTTTGGATCCCTTCATATAAAGGCCCTCTGGGACATTTCCGCTTTGCACATTCTGAAAAAGGACAGTTGTGTGGCAGCCCTCCGGACCTCCTCAGCCAGGCTGCTCCACACGGTGGGGGCCACCACAGAGAAGGCACCTCTATGGACAGAAGAGAAGAGAGGAGGGGTTTGGGTTCATACCTTCCCTTTCCCTCCTGTAGGGGTCTCAAGGGGGCTTTCAAGCTCCTTTCCCTTCCTCTGCTCACAATAGGCACCTTGTGAGGCCGTTGGGGCTGAGAGAGTTCTGAGAGAACCGTGACTGGTCCAAGGTCACCCAGCAGGCTTCATGCGGAGGAGTGGGGAATCAAACCCAGTAGTCCAGATAAGAGTCTGCCGCTGGGATCCATCAGAGCAGAATGCACGGAGGGGGGGGGGGGCTAGCAGGACCAGCAGCCTGACTCTGGGCATCTTGGCTTTCTAGGAAAATAAAAGGTTTCTGGGCACAGGCAGGGTATTTTCATCTGTTGATTTAATTCCTTGGTACCCCACCCTTCTCCACAATGGGGACCATAAAGGGACTTACACCCACCTCCCCTCCTCCATTTTATCCCGGCAGCAACTCAGTAAGGTAGATTAAGCTGAGGGTGTGGGACTGGCCCACGGACGCCCACAGCCTGAGGAGAGATTCGAACCCGGGTCTCCCACGTGCCAGTCTGATGCTCTGAGCCGTGACCCTCCCGGAGAACTTGCACTCGAGCTGCCTGCCTGCCTCTGCCGGGAACTGTCCCTTTAACCAGGGCTAAATGGTTTCCTGACCGTCTCGCAGCCCCCCCCCCCCTCCTCTGACATTTGATTTACATCTGATCTTTAAGCAGCAGCACCCAGGGCTGTAACGGCTGTTTGGTTAATATTCAGATCACTCCGTGATGTCACCCACCTTGATAGGTCATTTTGCTGCTGCTTGATAAAAACCATGCAGAAAAAATAAATGTGTACCTAATGAAATAAACTGATTAAGAGGAGAAATCAATCGTTTTACTGCTGTAGTGAAGATCTAGTAGTTAATTTAGCACGGATCTGCAACGGTGCCCATTAATGGAACAGGCTCCCGTCTAATTGGCGAGGCTCTCAATGAAATACAAGCCTCTCCCATCATGACGCGCCCGAGGGGCAGCTCGGCGGCGTTTGCTCCACGCTTCCGATGCGGCTGTTTTCTGCACAAAAGGCAGCGGCTTCTTTATGCCCCGCCTCTGCCCCGCCACTCTGGGAGGCGGCCTCGTGGGGCAAATGGGCCCCTGGCAATCCGTGCGGCTGCCCATCTCTCGGCGCGCGCGCAGGTAGCCCCGGCTGCTGCTGGCACCGCGACCTCTGCAGACAGGAAGGGTTGGGGCTTGTTTACGGCCATGGAAGTGCCCTCTGTGGGGAAGGGATGTCGAACAGCACTCGAGACGGGAGAGGCTGGGCTGGGAGGGGGGGCGGGGGGGAGCTGATGCAGGCCGACGTCTCTTCACAAGCCATCTCTTTCGGCAGGCACGGCTCCACGAGGCCGTGGAGAGCCACTGCCAGTCAGGGGAAATGGGGGCGGGGGGGGGGGGGAGAACCAGGGTCCGACCAGCAGCTCACTCAGGGCACAAGCCCCCAAGAGTGGGGGCTGTCTCGAGAGAGGTGTCCCAAGGGAAGGCTTCTCACAGCCAAGAGGGTGCCCTGGCCTTTCATGCAGACAAGAAACCATCCCCGGGAACACCAGCGCCAGTCTGCTGGGAAAGGTCCAACTGGACACAGACTGGCGCTGGATGAGGATTTTAGCACCACCAATAAACTGTTGCGAGGGAGGAAAAGAGATTTCCATACAGTTTCTCCACTGAGAATTCCTCACCCAACTGGAAAGATGCTGAGGAGTTATATGGGGATCTCCCTGTTCCGCTGTGCAGTCAAAAATACATGCTCTGCCCCCCCACCTCACCTCGCCAAGACCACAGCCTAGGGTAGTGGTGGTGAACCTATGGCACTCCAGATGTTCATGGACTACAATTCCCATCTGCCCCTGCCAGCATGGCCAATTGGAATTGTAGTCCATGAACATCTGGAGTGCCATAGGTTCACCACCACTGGCCTAGGGTGATCAGTAGATTCACCATCCTTTCCTGTCCTGTACGCTCAGGATCCCATGGAGGAAGAGGAGGAGGAGGAGGAGGCTTTCGCTGCCCAGAGGGCTGGCTGGCTGGCTGGCTGAGGCACAGGGCAGCTTCACAACCAGGGTGCTGTGGGGCAGGCAGACGGCCATCGGGTCTGCAGTATGGAATGCAGGAGGCCTGGAAATTCGTGAGCTGCAAATCCCCCCTCCCGCGTGGCCCTCCAGGAATGCCGCCCCCGGGTATTCTGCTTGCCGCATAGCCACCCAACCAAGGAGAAAGGGGCTTTGAGTGGGAAGAGGGCATTTGGCTGACGTGTGGAGGAGCGAGAGCCAGAGTCCCTGGCGGCCCAGCTGCACGAAAGCTCCCTGGCTGGTGAAGTTGCCCCGAGACTCTTTGTAGCTTAAACCCACACAATGAGGAAGAGCCTGCAGGACTCGGCAGCCATCCTTGGCCAGGGATGCGGGATGAGGCAGGCGCGGGCCGAGGGGTTGGGAGGCAGCCTGCTCCCCTGCCAGCCTCCGCGCACTTCCGCCTGCAAGACCCTCCCCTCCCATAAGATCTTTATTCTAGGCCTCCTTTAAGAGATATTAAAGGCGAGAGGGGCAATGATCTATACAAAAGCTCTGCATAAAAAAGTGATCAATGCAAATTCCGCTGAGGAAATTGCATCAACAGATGGGATCAGCCCATCTCCAGTCGGTGCCTCTGGCTGTGCAGATGGTAATTACGGATTGTATGCAAATATTCCAGCTCCAGGAAGGAGGGAAAAGGCAACACTGAAAGGTGCTGTTGTTGGGGTGACGAGCTGCACCCCTGGTTTGAGGCCTGCTCTGGCTTCTCCCTCGAGGACTGTTTCTGCAGTGCCCGTGACGGAGGAGGGGAGAACAGCTCCCGGCACGGCCCAGATGCCCCAGATGCCCCAGCTAAAGGAGCAGCCTCCCTCCACCGCAGACTCCTGCGTGCTGCCGTCTGCATCGTCTACAACAGTTACGGCAGCAAACGACACTGAGGCAAATGATCTGTGAAACCAAAAGTCACCAGGTCTGAGTCAGCTAAAGATGGTAAAAATGTTGGTGTGGCTGACGGTTACCTGTTTTTGTAACAGGTAGATTGGCTCACCTGTGGAAGCGACTTTGCTCAGTAGCTCCTTGACGTGTTCAGGCACATTGCTTGCTGCTGCTGCTGCTGCTCTCTTTGTGTCAGGCACAGGCAAGAATCTCTGGGACTGGGAACTCCCCAGCTCCATCTCTGGCAAGTAGTCAAATCCAAAGGCGGGATCACCAAGACAAGGAATGGAACGTCTTCCACTCCATCTCCCCCCACCTCCAGACCCCCGTACATATGGATACTGATGTACCTGAGCAAAAAAAAAATATCTAGTTTAGTATCAAAGGTGAGTCCCAAGGGATGGCAGGATCTTCCAGAGGCCCCCACCCCAACAAGGAACAGTCTACCTGCTCGGGTCTTCCACACAGGGGAGCTCCCTTCTCCCTGCTGGTCATCATTAATAACCTCCATTGCAGGGACAATCACGATGCCCCCTCCTCCTTGATGGAACTTCCAGCCCTGCCACAGACTGAACACCTTTCACTGACCTCTGCAGCCAAGCCCCTGAATCCAGCCACCTACCTGAGCCTTCCACTTGGTCCCCTTATAGAACATTCAGCAACCACCACTCCCCCGCCACCCCAGAGAATCTCAGCGTGGCCTCCAGTCTCATCCTTATGAAGCTGCTGATCCCCGTTAGCGTGGCGGGAGGGGCCTCAAGATCCCCTTCCAAACAGCTGATCCTCACGCTGGTTCTGCGCCTAGACCTTCAGGATCAGGCCCCATCCCTCTTGCCCTTTAGTTCTTTGGTTCATCCCTACTGCCAGCCACTCCCCCCCCCCCCAGCAGGTTTCTCCCAAGAGGCAGCTGCTGATAAACGGGTAGGACTCTGTGAAGATTTTGTGGGTTCGTGGTGCGCAACTATCCTGCAGGAACCTTCTTGCCCTTCTGTATCTCGCTAGGGGAACAAAGATCATTCCTATTCAAGGTTTCTTTTCTCCACCATCGTTCTCTTGGAGTGCTGTCCCAAACCAGGACACTCAATAGACTGACCCCAACTGAACTCATGGCCCTTGAGACATGTGCCTGACCCAAAGAAGACCCCTTGCACACCTGTGCAACAAAGCGGCATCCAATGTAAAGAGCCAGGACTTGGGACGGTGGGCAACCCCCCCCCCCCCCGACATCACATCAAGCATGAAGGAGAAGTCCCGCTGTGTTTCCTTTCCCAGGGGCTGCTGCTCAAGGGAGGGAGCTGCAGAGAGGACTTCAGCATCTGCCGCTCAGCTCTGCAATATTTTGGGAACACCAAGAGCTTGATCCAAGCAGCTGAGGCTTTGCTGCCCATGAAGAGCCGCTCCACATGGCGAGGGGGACAGATGCCTCTGCTGCAGTCTTTGCCATCTAGGCCACAAGCGACTCAGCCATTCCTTCACGACCAATTTCCTTCTTCCCAAAGAGGAACTAAAGTGGTTTATATCCTAAAACCCTAGAGTCATAGAGTCTGAAGAGACCCCAAGAAGGGCCATCAAGTCCAGTCCCCTGCAATGCAGGACCGTGCAATCAAAACATCCTTGGCAGAGAGATGGCCATCCAGCCTCTCCTTTATGGTATCCTCACAACAACCCTGTGAGGTAGGTTAGTCTGTGAATGTGTGACTGGCTCAGCAAACCTCCATGGCGCAATGATGGTCTCAGATCTGGGCCAGATGCTAGTCCAGCTCTCTAACTGCTACACACCATCCGGGCTCTAGCATTATTGACCCCACCTCAAGGGGCCACTTTGCTGTTGGGGGTGGCTCCACCCTGACGTTGCGCCCTCTGCCCAGCCGCTCCTCTCCTCTAAAAGCCCCAGACATGAAGAGCCATGGGCACAGGAAAGGGGAGGGCAGCATGTGAGGCGCTCCCAACCCCCCAACCTCCCCCCCCCCCCGTCTTGCTGGTGCGCTCATGTAATTATGTTAATAGCCTTGTTTTCAGAGAGAGTTTCTCTTCTCCTTTTAAGAAGTCAGCTTGAAGAAGAAACCACCAGTACAATGTTAATTGGAACTGAGTAATTAGACAAAGATAGTTAGTGATCTCTCCAAAGTAATAAGCTCTCGGTGCTTCGCTTTAGTGCCATCATAATTACCCGTGCGCCAGAAAGTGCCTCAGCATTTAACAAAGGGGATCCACCTGAGGCAGAACATGCCCCGGGGGTATTGCCAAAGGGGCAGCAGCAGAGGTGGGCAAGGCTGTCAGGGCAGGGCTGTCAGCTGCGGGGGGGGGGGGTCGGTCCTTCCACTCCAAAACTTCTTGGGAGGCCAGGTGGCCTCAAGCCTCTTTCCAGGCAGGTGGGGGTGGCAGAGAAAGGACTCCTGCAGGGATTCTGCAGAGGCAAACTTGCTGGTGGTCCCCGGCCCCTCCAGGATGGGAGTAGCCTCTACCCGGGGCAGGGCTTTTACTGCCCTGGCCCCTGCCTGGTGGAATGCTCTTCCTCCGGCCCTCAGGGCTCTGCAGGACCTTGGACAGTTCCACGGGGCCTGTAAAACGGAATGGTCCCACCTGGCCTTTGGGGAGGCTGGTTGCTGATTGCTTCTCCTGCTCCCCCCCCCCCCCCCCCCGCCCCATACTATCATAACTGGGTGCCGCTGTGTTGCGCCCCGTCCCCTCCCAAGGGGATAGAATGAGCCACCTAATATTAGGGTTCTTTATTCTGTTTTGATATGGCATTTAATTATTTAACTATTTCGGTTTTAATTTTTCTATTGTATTATATTTTTTTAATGGTTTCACCTTCTGTACACCGCCCAGAGCCCTCCGAAGGTGGGCGGTATGCCAAATCTAACAAACAAACAAACAAATAAATTCCACTCATTTTGACTGACTTTGCCATCTACATTATCAGTTTTTATGCCAAAAGCTAAGTGCTAAGTTTTAGTTGGATTTTATTGCAATGATGATTTTATGATTATTGTTACTGTACTGCACTGTTGTTGGCCACCCTGAGCCCCATTCTGGGGAAGGAAAGGGATAAGAAACAAACAAATAAATAAAATAAAAGGCAACGCTAGGGAGTTCTGCAAAAAGGAAGCCCTAGAAGGAGGGGGGGGGGGAGAATAAAGTGGTCCTCAGGCCAGAAAGCCCTGAAGAGATCCCATCCCATCCACTGCAACAGCTAGTGTGGTGGCGAGTGATGGCCAGGCAGCAAAGACCTCAATCCCCCCGCCCAGCGGTGGGATCCAGCAGGTTCTCACAGGTTCCAGAGAATAGGTTACTAATTATGTGTGTGTGCTGAGAGGGCGTTACTAATTGATAGATAGATAGATAGATAGTTTAATACGGCCAAAGGCCAGCAAAGACAAAACAAAACAACAGCACACATTCACAACAGCAAATTACAACAATTATTACAGCTAACCATTTACATGAATGTTTGGCTTTCAGCTCATCCCTGATTAAGTAGGCCCTTGCGTTTTTTATACGCCAATGCACTTTTTTGAGAGACTTTGCTTTTACCTGCTGGGAGATGGTTTGCATCGCTTGTCTTCCAACAGCATTTTTCCTAATCTCTTGGTCAGGATCCTTTGCAATTATCAAGCTGTGTTGCACAAGCAGAGGTAAAATAAAGAGCTCTCTTTCTGCCTTATGCAGCATGCAGTGTAACAAGATATGTATCATAGAATCAACGTCCCCAGAGTTACAAACACATTTCCTCAAATGCCAAGGGGTTTTCCCAAATCTGCCTATAAGCATAGATGATGGAAATGCGTCAAACCGTGCTCTAGAAAAGGCCCATCGGTATTTGGCTATGGTAATATGTTGAATGTAGGGGCCATTATAGCCACTACCAGATTTCAATGGTCTATATAGAGCAGGAAATGAGGCATTATCATTTTGGTAGTGAATGTCGTCAATGCGTTGATATACCATCTTAAGAGCTAAGGGCAAGTCCATTCAAGCATCAGCATAGGGTCTAGCCCAATCTGTTTAAGCTTCAGGATAATCTTCTCCGACCAAGATTGGGTATGGTGATGTTGACAGAAATGCTGGTAATAGGCCCTGGGGGTGTAGGTGGACTTTAATCCAATATTTGATGGCTCTCTTCCAGACTATAGTTTCCACTTTAGCTATTCCTGCTTCATGTCTCAATACAGTGTTGGATGTGCATTTTGGTGTATTGAATAGAGATCTAAGGAATGTTGTTGTAACTTTTTCCAGAGGTGTAAAGTTGGATATGTTGCCTAGTTGGGCTCCATATGTTAATTGTGGAATGGATTTTGCTGTAAACAATTTAACAGCAGCTGGAATGTATCCTCCCCCCTGGAGTGCGGTAGAATCTCAGTATTGCTTGGGCGCTCTTTTGAGCATATTGGGAAAGGGAGTGTATATGAGCTGTAGGTTTGCCATTATACTGGAAAATTACCCCCAAGTATCTGAAGCATTTGACCTGATCGATTGGATGCCCTTCGATTGTCCATCTTTCCTTCTTGAACCTGGCATTAAAATGTACTAATTTGGTTTTAGAATAATTCATTATTAGATGTTCCTCAGCACATTTTTGGGTTATTGCATTTAGGGCTCTCTTAATCCCTACTTTGGTTAGTGAGAGGGCGACAATATCGTCCGCATACATTAGAATGGGTAGTTTTTTCCCCTGAGAAAGTGTAGGAGCATGAACGTCCTTATCCTGCAAATCTATTATAAAGGAGTTGACATAAAAGTTGAATAGATGTGGTGCTAGAAGGCACCCTTGCCTTACCCCCTTCTGTACTGGTATAGATGGTGTTAGATGTCCCTCTTGTGTCACCCTTACTCGCAAAGAGGTGTTCTCATGCAGTTGGATTATTATGTGCAATAAACGTTTGTCAATATTGGTGTTTGCTAGTTTGGCCCATAGGCGGTCACGTGGCACATTATCGAAGGCTGCCTTGAGATCGATAAAGGTTGCATATAGTGAGCCTCTTTGGAGTTTAACATATTTGTCAATCAGATGGTTTAGAATCAAGCAGTGGTCCATTGCTGATCGTCCCTTTCGGAAGCCAGCCTGTTCGTCGTTACTAATTGATGATTTTGCCATGTGATTTTTGCCTTAGTTACACCCCTCCTCTCAGAAGTAGCGCGCGGAACTTGAAGCAGTCTAGCAGGAGGTGCGCTGGTGTGCGTGGCAGCCTGCGCCTGCGTGCATTTCGTTTCCCTTGCCACAGCCCCGCCCAGGAATGCCCCACCCCTGGAATGCCCGGCCATGCCCCCCATCATGCCCTGCCCAGCCCCATTGGCGCTACGCCACAGTTTGAATCCCACCACCATGGGAACCTGTTACTAAAATTTTTGGATCCCACCACTGCCCCCGCCCCCCCCCCCCCGACAGCGCACTAAAGGAAGCAGCTGCCAGGCCACGAGCTCTGTGCTGCACTCTGCCTGCTCAGGGGGCCAGGGTTTCACTTGGGGTTGAGGTGTGGTCCACCATTTCAGCCCCCCCCCCCCCCGCCGTGGCCAGCATGCTGGAGTCACTGGGAGCATCAGAACAAGGGAGGTGCAGGTGGCCAACGGCAGTAAAAGCCACAGGAGCCAGGCAGGAGACTCATCTCTGAGACCCACGGAGCCATTTTCAGGCTACCTGCCTGGGCTGCTTTGCGTTCCCTCGAATTCTATTAAAAGGTTTAAATCTCCAACTGACCTTTCTAGTCAGCTTTCTCGTGAGTAAGGCAGACCTTCAGACACAACCAGGACAGCTTTCTGGTAAATTCCTGGGGAAGCTGGAATGCCGCTTCCGTGAAAGTCAAGTTCGTGGATCGGATGGCACCCTTTGGCCGGGTGGTGGGTGAGACAGGCAAGAAGAAAGCACGGCCAGGATCCTGGAGCCAGGCCACCTCTAGGCCCATTCCCTTCAGGGGAGGAGGAAGGGGTTTGATGGGGGGGGTGAGAAATGAGGCTGTGGGTGATCCCAGGCAGCAGCATGTGTTTAGGGTGGGCTCAGGGCCCACTGGGCAGAGCATCAGGGTTGCATTCAGAAGGTCCTTCTCAGGTGGCATCCCTTGCAAGTCCTGTTGTCAAAAGGTCTCAGGGAAGCCCTTCCTCTCTGATTGGATGACTTCCTGCCCAGTGGCTCGCAGCAGCTGCCTCGGCCTCCACTGAAGGGCGCCATCCTTGAGCCCCCTGGCCTGGCAACCAGTGGAGGCCCCCTCCCACAGTCCTCCTGCAGCCCCCTTCCTGGGAGATGCGTTTCATCTGCTTCCTGGGCTGCCTCTCAGAAAGGCTTGTTGCTGATATCCCTAAACAGAACCAGATGCATGACAAGATGAGGCGGGGGCCCTGCTAATGGCTCCGCACAAGGTTGTCGCGCACCGGGAGCACAAGGGCGGCCCGGCTTGTCCTCGCCTCCCTCATGTTTAATACATCAGCGTCTATCTTTTCATCATCAGCACAGACAGATTTGCACAGCAGGAGGGAGCACTGCCAGAGAAATGGGGAGACCGCGCCGAAAACTTGGTCTTCTTCCTCCTCCTCCTCCTCTTCTTTGGTTCAGTACCTTGATTAATTGTGCTCAGTTTGATTTTAATAATCCCATCTTATTAATATCCTGCAGGCAAAAGAAAAGAGAAAAACAGGCCGTTTGGATTTCCCCAGCCTTTGTGTTTTCTGATTTCCTTGGTGCCACACACAACCTCAGCCACGCACGCGCGCGCGCACACGCACACACACACCAGCTTCCCCAGGAATTTACCTCTGGCTGCTGGGGGGTGGGGGTGGGGAGGGCAGGGTGTCTTATGCTTTGTTGAATGTGTGCTTTGACAGGGCTTGGATGTGGGGTTTTCATTTACTGGCCGGCCGGCCGGCCGGCCTGCCTGCTTCATTTATGGTATTGCCTTATATAGCAAGAGGCTTTGTTTGGGAAATTAAAACCAAAGAATTTTAAAAACAATAACCATGAACATATTCAGCTTGGCAGTTCATGACAACACAACAGTCCCAGAACTGAGGGCTGCAGCTCTCGGAAATGTTTTCACCTGGGTGCCTAAGGCCAAACCCCGGGTGGGAGTCTGGAACACCTCGGCACCAACAATCTCATACAATTTACGGTCACCTTAGAAATAGTCTCAAAACAGTTAGGCTGATTCCGCAGGGACCAAAAACAGCAGTGTGAAAATGGTGTGAAAATGGTGTAAAAGGGTTGAAAAGGGTGTAAAAGGGTTTATACTGTTTTGACACCGTTTTCACACCGCTGTTTTTGGCCCATGCGGAATCAGCCTTAGTTTATATAATACCTTAGATCAAAACAAGAATCATTTCAAAATCACCTCTACACAAATCTGGGCATGAGTGTACAGCAGACAAGGATGTGACGTACCCATTCACAGCTGTCTCAACAATAGAGAGTCATTCGAATGTGTAAATGTTTAACACGCACATCAAAAGCATTGCCACCTCTGGATTGGGCAGGTATTTCAAGCAGATCTTTTTCCAACTTCAAAACTGTAAAAAAGAATAATCATAACAAAAAACATATAATTAGTGGAAACTTTCTCTAACACAAAAAGGACAACCTACTCAATATAATGGCTGTTAGCTATAACAACATGTGACAAAAAGACTAGGGAGTGAAACTCAAAAATCCATGTCACTAGCCCCAAAGAGGTACAAATACATTTTCCATTACGTTTTTTCCAGGGTGCTTCCACTAGTCTACCTCTTTGGTGGCCCAGGAGCTAATCGGTAGGTGTACAAAAAGCACCCCCAGCTATTGTGAGCCTGCAGACCCCTTGGGAATTCTGACCTCTGGTTGTTGGTTGGTGGACTCGACTACGAAGTAGCTGCTGTAGGAGGTGGAGACGGGCACGACCTATCAGGAAGCCAGGCCACGCGTCATCATTGTAATAACAACATCCCAGTTTTTCAAACAGAAGTTTGGTTAAAACAATTTTCTTTTTTGCTTCTTACACACGGCTTCTTGTCCTCTATCGACAGCAGCTTCCTGAGCAGCGTTCCCCCAGCCCGAATTTGCCCAGTCAATCAGATCTCCATAGGCAACCATAACCCCTGCTTGGTGGAAGCCTTATCAAGCCACACCCCCTGTCAAAACATTTGGAGAGTCCCACCCCAGGGCCCCCAATGCAGTCTGAGTGGAATCACAGGGCCGTGGGGGCTGCTTTAACCAACGGTGGGACCTCCAAATCTGGGAATGGCAGCAGTTTCTGAACTGGGTTCTGGTGTCTGGTTTCTGGGCTGCATGGCCGTGTTCCAGTAGCATTTTCTCCTGCATGTGTGGCTGGCATCTTCAGAGGATCTGAAGTTTCGGAACTGTCTCCAAACAACAGACACTCGGCAGGGTCTTTTAGCAAAAAGCAGCCATGTCCTTCAAGAGCTTTGCTGGATGTTTGATGGCACCAGTTGAATCGTGCAGGCTGAAGCGCCACCTGTGTGCTCAAGGGCCTCGTGGTCAGTGGGTCTGAGGTCTCAGATGCTGCGGCTCATCTGACGGGTGAAGCAGAGCGCTTTGCATCCTGGGGTCAGGAAAACAGCAGCATTTAAACCTCTGGGTTGTCTCCACACAGAGACCTTGAGGGGGAACTTGGAGATCCGAGGCTGAGAGAAAGAGAGCGAGGGGCTGCCCGAGGAAGCCGCGCCTTCTGGGTCCTCCCAGCCCCCATCTCAGGAGTCCTTCATGATGGCATCCCAGTGACCTGCTGCAAAAAGCCCATCATTGGGGCCGGGGGCTCTCCTGTGCGGGAGTGGCACAGAAGTCCTCTTTTCTCCGGCTCCTCACCTGCCGCTGGGGGACGAGTCCTTTTGCCAGCATTTCGCCAGCTCTGTTTGCTTCTCTCCTATGAAATACGGCCCTCCAAAGGACCCTCCCTATTGGAGAAGCCATAAAATGAAAAATCTTTCCAAATGTCACTCTTTGGAGCCTGTTATTTAGGGCCCGTTGTGCACCACCGTACATCACAAGCGTGACGCGTCCCTAATGCAGCTCTACAGAGCAGCAGAAGGCTCATATCCCCGCTCCCCGGAATTGCCTGTCAGGGAAATCGAAGCCGACAGGTGTGAGATACTGGGCAGGCTGAGAAACACAAAACTCTCTGGCTCAGATTGGTTTGCAGTGTGCGTGCGTGTGTATGTGGGGTGTGTGTGTGTGGGGGGGGGGTCTTCTTTTTTTCCTGGCAGCTCCAGAAATGCATGAATCAAGGAGAGCTGGGGAGCCAGACTCTCATGCTGGGCGTCCTTCGAGCAATTCCGAGTCTGCCGTTGCCCTGCCTGGAATGTCTCTTAGAGCTAGTCTGGAATGCTTGCTGGCTGATAGGCTAACCTACCTCACAGAGTTGTCGTGAGGATAAAGTGGAGGAGAGGGGAGTGTGGCTGGCCACTTTGGATCTCCACTGGGGAGAAATGAGCAAATGTGGACTTGCACATCCTGAACGTAAACAGGGACCCTGACAGCTCAGGCCCCGATCGATCTAGCATCCTGTTCCCCTAACGGGCTGGCCAGGCCTCACGCGTCAGGCATGAAAGGCACAGGCTTCTGCCACGGATACCCAGAGGGGCGCGGTTTCTGGACACGAGAGATCCGTTTTGCTATCACAGTTCACCAGCACTTGCAGGTTGCGCACCTGCCCTCCTGGTCATTTCACGCAGCAGAGGACTCGGCTTTCGCCACATCGGTTGTTTCGGTTGTTTCTGCAATAGTGCAAAAAGAACAGCCCTGTAGTGCTACTGCAAGTATTACTGTTACTCCCGCATTGCAAATGAAGGCTGAGACTGAGCAGGTGTCTAAGGGCAACTAGTGGGACTCGAACTGGGCACCTTCTGGCTCACAGCTAATTTCCTGAGCCACCCCAGGCCCCTCCAGCCCCTCCCAGCAGATTCCCCAGCATACACTTAATTCCAGGGCCAGTTGAGAAGCTGCACCACCCCCACCCCCCCCAGCACCCAGCAGCCATTTCTCCAGCATGCCCGCCCCCATCCACCCACTAGGCTGTTTGCCATTTGTCACAGCCCCCGCCCCCACCCAGCTTCCTCACTGATTGGCTCCCTTGGAGGGCTAGGCAGGCGCAAGGCAACTGGGCAGCATTCGCATCTCGTGGGAGACATCCCTGCAATTCCCTGCCTGTCACCATCAAGGTAATTGGAATCGTCCTGATCAATGGCAGGGTTTTTCGGAGCCGGCCTAAGCAGCTGTCCAGATGTGCATGTGCGTTTTTGACGTGTGCTCACCTTGCCTTGGGAGTGGGGGCTCAGGGGCTGCATGGCCTGCCCCTGTTTGTCTAGCCTTTCAGACCAGCGCAGAGCGAACCCCTGATGTCCAAACAGCGGCAGCCCAACAGTGCCTGAGAGATGTCCATCTGTGGGCTTTATTTCACGGCTGTTAGGAAACGAGAGAGGTTGCACAAGATGAATTCCCCCTTGGCGGACAAGACATCCCACACACTCAAGGCCGGGCCAGCCGTTTTCCTCTGCACTTCTGAAGAGGCAGACCAACAGACGTGGGTTTCATGAACCAAACCTGAGGTTCAGAGTCTGAAAAGTGTGCTGTCTCATGACAACAAATCAAAAATTGTTTCAGCAGAACCAAGTTCTTCCTGGGCGGTACCATTTCAGGCCACAACTAAGGGGTGCATGTAGAAAAGTTTACCCACAGGAAACCCATCCTTGCTTGTGAAAAAGTAGTAACTTAGAGAGAGGAATGCAGCCTAGCATCGTCCCCAGAGTGCTCTCCTTTCTACCGGCAGGGATTTGGGGGCTGGGAAGGGATGGCATTGTGGCACGGCACGTCAAGTGTCAGAATCAGGTTCGGATCCTCAGTCTGCCATGGAAGCCTGCTGGGTAACTTTGGCCCAGTCACACACTCTCAGCCTAGTAGTCTACCTCATAGAGTTGTTGTGAGGTTAAAATGGTAGAGAGAGAAATCATGCAAGCCCCCTCGGATCCCCAGTTGGGAGAGAGGGAGGTATAAACCAAAGGAATGAAAAATAAATTCTAACATGCAACACCTGTCATAGAGTCAGCCAGGATGCGCTTTACCGTTGGCCGCAGTCTTTGTGGAGCAGGCCTCAGGGGAGCAAAGGAGCAGGAGGGAACTCCAGAGATGCAACAGCACCCTGGGACACAAGCCCCTGTCCGAAACCACAGCTCATTTAACTTATTTCTATTTTACTTGATTTACTTGATTTATTTTATTTATTTATAATCAATTGTATATACCGCCCGTCCCCCCGAAGGGCTCTGGGTGGTGAACATCATAATAACAAACAATCACATTAAAACCCAATTAAAACAGCGAACTTGATTGTATTTAACATCCTGCCCAATTGGCCATGCTGGCAGGGGCTGATGGGAATTGTAGTCCATAACATCTTGAGTGCCAAAGGTTCGCCACCACTGTTCTAGTAGCATCCTAGTAGTAGAACATGGCCAAACAGCCCCGGAAACCACACAACATCCCATATGTAGTTATAGTCACATCATAAAACCAACAAATTACATAATTAAAAAATTAAAATATTCTAACATATAAAAATGCCCCCAGGTGGCAGTTTAAATCAAAGTACTCTGTACATTTTAGGAGCCAAGCGACCCACAGAGATGGGGACATCCTCGCCCCGCCCCGCCCGCCCCGCCCCGCCCCGCCCCCTGCCCGCCCCCCCTCAAGACGGCTGACAGCCGAGAGTGAAAAACAATCCTCTCCAAAGGGCCAGCTAGATAATAAAAACATGAACTGGCCCAAAACAGCAGTCAGATGTTCATGGAGGCCGCTGTGGATATTTATCACGAGTACTTATTGGAATCATAGAGCTGGAAGAGGCCAGAAGGGCCATCCAGTCCAACCCCCTGCCTGCATGCCAAGCAGGGAGGGGCTCTTCCTCTGACCATCATGACACACAAGCAGCAAACTTGGCAGAGCACAGCAGTGAGAGACGCTGAAAAGCCATTCCAGGGAGGCCTGTTCTCAGGGCCTGAACAGGAAGGCAGACCTCAGCAACGGCTCTGGGGAGGCTGTTCCTGGCTGAGGTGCTGCCACCCACAGGGGCACACAGAGAGTGGTTTTGATTGGCACTCAGAGAGAGCAAAGTTGGCACCCGACAAACCTTCTGAAGTCTGGGTGCCACCACGGAGTGGGCCCTGGGGCCGGTGCCTGCCCCTCCCAGCTCTGGCAATGGGGGCACCACAGCAAGCCCTTCACAGAACACGCTGGCAGGGTGGATTCATGTGGAAGTGGGCTGCCACCAAAGTCGAGCACTTCCTCCTGGTCTGAGCCCCAGAAGAGGCCCGCCTTCCCTGCTCTGCTGCGCTCGCATCCGAGCTCCTTCCAGGGGCCCCAACACTCCAGATTTCCCTGCAATTCTGGCTGGAATCGTACTCGCTTCTCAACACGAAGGTGGGAGGGAGAGGCAGAGGAAGAGGCCTGGAAATGCACAGCGGGGAGGAGACCCAGAGCTCCCCCCAAGAGCTCTCCCTGCCTCCGAAGAAGGTGGGGGCTCTCTCCCCTCCCCCCCCAGCCCCCAGCCCCATTGCCACGTGAGGCACAGGAGCCTTTCGCCCTCCAAGCCTGTTCTTAATTCCAGGGCATGACACAGGCAGGCCTGCAGGCCAGGTACCTTATCTTTGTCTTTAAATAAATATGCTTTTGTCAGGGTTATGAAAAATCATCCAGGCTGTTATTTTTCATATGCCTTGACTGATCTCTCCATTTCCTTTGGTTTTGCTCAGGTCATAAACATGGCCCTTTCTGAGTGATTTCACCCCTCTGCCTCCCCCCCTCCCCCCCCCCCCGAGCAGCATGCAGGGGGAGGGAGTCAGCGGGGGCCCTGACCAAGGTCCTGACTGATTATTGACAAATTAAAAATATAAGCTATTGACCGGATGCTGGGATAGAGTCCCTGAGCTGGTGTCTGGAATCTCAATGAGCTTTATTGAGCCTGCACCAATCAATAGTGCAGTTACGCAGGCCCCAAACAGGCAAGTCGCTGCATGAATAATACCAGGAGGAGCCCGTCAGGCAGGGAGGCCGCTTGGCAAAAGCAGGAGAGGACAGAGGCCGGCTGCGGCAGGACAGAAGGGAGTCCCGTCCCGGGCTGCCAGGGAGGCCCCCCACCCCGTCCTCCAGCCTGCCACCCACTGGCTAGGAAAGTGCTGCCCTCTGTACATGTTCTCCCGGTCTTCTCATTCGTATTCTGACTGCCAGCCGCTCTCAGAATTTATAGCTGATTAACCAACTGCCCAGGAGCTCATTAGCCAACTCAATCAGTTTGCACATTACCCAGCCTCAGCCCCGGGGTCTCCAAAGTCACTGGGCGGCGGAGGGGGGGTCGCCGTTCCATCGACAGGCGAGGAGACCTGCTGTCTGAGGCACTTGCAGGCTGGAGGGACCAGCCCAGGACCAACGAGGAGCCCTGAATTCGGAGCTGGAGCCCGCAGCGCCCCTGACTCCAGTGGCATAAAGTCTGCTGGGTCATGTCCGGCTCTGGGTGTGCTGGAGGACTGTGGACCCGGGTTTTGTTCTGGGTCAGCTCTTCTCCTTTATCTGGTGGCTCCCACTCAGAGATCCCCCCGCCCCGGGGTACGTGGCATGCCCTCAGTTTTCAAAAATCACTGGAATTATCTCAAAACATTGTCACTCACCACATTTCTGACATTTTCCACGAGGTGACCAGACACTGGGCAGGGGGAAGGCTGCTCTGGGGCCCCTCCGCACCTCACCCAAGTCCAGGGAAATGAAAAACACAGAGTCCATGTGGCTGTTGTTATTTACAACTGGCACTCGCAGGAGGGAGGGGTGGCCCCTCTTTTCCCATCCCCACTTGCTCTTCCCCTTCCCTGAAAGCCCCCAGAGCCTTTCCCCCTTTCCTGCTTCCTTCTCTCCTTCCCACCCACCTTTATCTGTCCTCCTCCACCTTCGGCTTCCCTTCCTCCCAGCGTGGGGTAGTGGTTAAGAGACGTGGACTCTGATCTGGAGAATTGGGTTTGATCCCCCATTCCTCTGCGTGAGTGGTGCACTCTTACCTGGTGAACTAGATTTGTCTTCCTCCCCCAAATGAAGCCTGTGGTGACCTTGGGCCAGTCGCAGTTCTCCCCGAACTCTCTGGGTGGGAGGGTGACCCTGCAAGGGCTTGAGGAGAGCCCCTCACTTTGTTCCCCACCCCACCCCGCTACTTCCTCATGCTAGCCCCTCCCGTACCCCTCGCCTTTCCCTGCCTCCTGCTCATACCCCTCCTTTCACCTGCCCCTCACCTTCAGCTCTATGTATTATCCATTTATGTCATTTTAACCAGGGCTTTTTCCACTGTGGGGACCCAAAGGGGTTGTATCATTCTCCTCTCCTCCATTTTATCTTCACACCAAATCTGCGAGGTAGGCTATGCTGAGAGGCATGGGGGCGGGGGAATGGCAAAGCCTACTCCGGGCACCCCCATGCCCCGCACCCCCACCCCGACTTTCCTGGCTGGGCCATTGCCGGGAGCCCCTCAGCCCCACCCCACCAAGCCGCTCCTTCAGCCAGAAGGGGCCAGCCAGCCAAAGAAGCAGCCTGGTCGGGCGGGGCCAAGGGGAGGGTGGGGGTGATTCTTCACCCCCCCACCACGTGACTAGCTGGCTTGCGCCCGGGGACCTGTGACCCCCACATGTCCCTGTGAGTGCTCCGCCTCTGGCTGAGAGAGGAATAGGCCCAAAGTCACCCAGTGAACTTCCACAGCAGAGTGGGAATTTGGACCTGGGTCTCCCAAGTCCTACTTTGAAGCTGTAACAGCTACACCCCATTGGCTTTCATAGGATAGCGACTGTTGAGCGAGCAGCCAGGCTGTGGTGAACCGTGCAAGTCACCCAGGGACTGGTGCCAGGCCTGGCCCCAATGAGTCCTCCCTTAAAGGCCAAGAGCCCTGCCCCCTCCCCCTGCCTTTCACTGCCAGAAATCAAGGCTTGGAGGCTGGCAGTACTGCTGAGGCTGCCTAGCAATGGCCACCAAAGGTATTAATTTCTTAAAGTTAGAGGCACGGCTTTTATCATTTCAGAGGGTTTCAACCGCCCTTATGTTTGTTTCTCCAAGATTTAAGATCCCTCTGCAAACCTGGGGCTTCCTTCCAGATTGTGGAAAGGTCTCTCTTGCCTCTCCATGGGTCTGCTCTGCTCCCAGGATCTAAGGATCCACTAATGTGGCCTTGTGGATGTATTGATGATTGATCATTATTATAATTGCCGTGACTCCTGCTCAAAGTACAGAAAGCAAACTTTTGAGAACCTGCGAATACTTTGTCAAGAACTGATGCTCAAAACAGCAAGTGAAAAAGTGAAGCTGGGGCTTGTTCCTGTCTCTGGCCCCAGCTGACCCCTGACCTTCCTCCCGCCCTCTCCGCCAGGTCCACTGAGCTGTGTCTTGAGCACCGTAGATGAGTGGCCCCAGGCTGCAGGCTCTGCAGATGCAAACTGAAAAGGGCAGATGCATTTCAGCAGCTGGGATTATGCAAACTAGGCTACAGACCACTCTTGCAGCCCAGTTCTACAGACTCCCTGGAAGAAGCCTGGAAAATCAGGGAACCAACGACAGCGGTGTTAGCCAGAAGGCATCTTCCTGCCACAGCTGCTGGGTGCTGCTCCTGGCGGCTGGACCTCCTCCTCCTCCTCCTCTACACGTTGTTCTGTAGATGGTAGAGGCAGACTCAGGACTCCCAGGCAAGCCGGCGTAGAGGCAGACTCAGGACTCCCAGGCAAGCCGGCGGGGGGGGGGGGGGGGGAGAGAAGAGATTCTCTCTCTGCCCAGAGGGACTCTGGCAGTCGTTGCTGGCTCTGGTTTTACAGGCACTGAAACTTTGGTCTCCTATTCTTGGCAGCAAACCCCCTTCCCACACCAGCCCCCACCCCCACCCCCGCCATCTGACTTGCCTGGCAAAACCTCTTCCAAGTTCCCGGCTACATCCCCCTGCCCTCCTTGAGAACTTGGGAGGGGTGGCAGATTGTTTGTGATGGCATCAGATGGGCACAGATGGTGCCATCTGCTGTGAGATCTCGTTAGCTTTGAGACAAGAGCTCTTGGTTGCTATCCAAGGGGCAGCCTGCCAGAGTCGCCCCCACTGGCTCCTGGGCTTCTCTCACGCCTGCAGCCGGCAAGACAGTGGCGGGTTGGCTCTGCCAGGGATGCCCACTTGCTGCTGCCCCAAGGGTGGGGAAGGGGCCTCCAGGAGATGCCCCAGCAGTGCTCAGGGACCCTCCAATGCAAAAGCCAGGCGGAGGTTGGCCAGGGAGGCCCCCCGTGGCCTTCTTGACATGCCCAGGGGCCAGGCAAAGAGAGGCCAGGCCAACCACACACACTGCTTTGGCCAAAGCCTGGCACTGCTGCTCTGTGATGGTCAGAAAAGGTGCAGGGACAGCTTGAATTGTGAAGGGTTTCACAACAGCCTTGTACAGTTGCACACTTCATTGTTTCAGTTGGCCAAGGAGGCTCAGAAGCCGGGAGCTCCTATTCTGGCCTGGTTCTGTTATGTGCCATGAAGTCTGCAGTCGCTGCTGGGAAAGCAGAGGGGGGACCCCCCCCCCCCCAATATTGCTTGTTGAGGGTTAACTCCAGAAAAAAACACTTTTGCTCAACAAACTCCAGCTTTGGTTGTGCACACCAGGCCCACGCGCCTCTCTCTCTCTCTCTCTCTCCAGGGAATCCACCAATCAGAGAGCTGCCTGAGTGTTGGAAAATATTTATGTCACCTCCCAGGCAGTGAGCCGTCTCTGAGAGCTTCCAGCACTTTCTGATCGACAGGGTCAGCTTCCAGCAGCTGTTTCTGAGGCAGGAGCGTGCCCAACAGCTGTGTACAGCAGGAGACGCTGCCAACAGTGGGGCTATCTTGCACTACCACAGGAGCCCCTCCTGGCCCCAAGAAGGTGAGTTTGCACACACACACACACACACACACGCCATGCGGGGCACAGAGGAGCTCTCTGGGGATGCCTTGCCTTGCCTGGCAACCAGCCAAAGGTGTATCTTCAGGTAGAGCTCCAACTCCTGAGCATTTGAGGTGAGATACAGTTTCTTTCTTTCTTTCTTTCTTTCTTTCTTTCTTTCTTTCTTTCTTTCTTTCTTTCTTTCTTTCTTTCTTTCTTTCTTTCTTTCTTTCTTTCTTTCTTTCTTTCTTTCTTTCTTTCTTTCTTTCTTTCTTTCTTTCTTCATGAAACAACCGCCATATTGCTTTGGAGGGAATGGCACTGTCTCCTGGGAGGCACAGGCTACCATTTCTGAGACCCTCCCCATTTCCCCAAAAGCCCCAAAGTTGCCGCTTGTTTTGTGCCAGCAAAAGCAGATCGTCCCATTGCTCTGCCGTCAGAACCAGGTGACCCCAACATTTGCAGCTCAAACCAAAGACTGGGGGGAAGGGGTTTACATCCGCACCACTTTGGCAGAACCTGTTGTTAAAATGGTGCTTGTAAACAACCAGTTCTTAAATTATTTGAATCCCACCACTGGATACATCCCCCTCGGGTGCCATACCCATGCCCTTCCAGTGCTCTCCCCAGATGCCGACATTCAGACTCTGAGCTCCTGCAGAGGCTGCCATTGGGACACCACTTGGCCAGAGCAAGATCAGCAGCAGCAGCGGCAACTCATAAGAACATAAGAACAAGCCAACTCTTCAGCCCATCCACCCCCCAGGTGTGCATTTGCTAAACTTTCTTCTCCAAAGTCTGCTTTGGAGTCATTCCTTTTTGTTATCATTTTCGTTTCCATCCTGCCAGCTCTTTCCCCCTCTTCATATCTGATGTCCAACCCCACCCCAGGACTACATTTCCCAGGGTGAACTGAGATTCAGCCCCTCAGGGGCCAAGGAACGGTGGGGGTGGAGTGGGGGTGGGGTAGGGAAGGCTTCTCAAGGGCATTCCTCCACCTGCTGGTTCCTTTGGGCTGTGTGGCCATCCACACTGGCAGCCTGGGGGACTAGTTGGGGGCCGGTGGGCCTCCCTGAGGCAGCTCCCCTCTCTGCCTGGAGGGATCCTTTGGGCCTCAGACGCAGGGCCCAACCCTCCTGGGCACTGTGCCTCCTTCCCCCACCCCCGCCCTCACCCCCGCCCAGGGGCAAGCAGGGACAAGGTCGCCTGTCTCCCTGCAACCTGGGGTGGCCGACCATCGGGTGGCACCTCAAGATCTCCTGTTATTACAACTGGTCTCCAGGCGTCAGATAAATTCCCCTGGGGGGAAAATAGTTGTGTGTGTGGATCTAGAGCAGTGGTGGCGAACCTTTTCGAGCCCAAGTGCCCAAACTGCAACCCAGAACCCACTTATTTGCTGCAAAGTGCCCACACTGCCATTTAACCTGAATACTGAGGTTTTAGTTTAGAAATAACAGTTGGCTCCAAGGCGCACATTACTCCAGAGTAAGCTTGGTGGTAGTCGGTGGCTTTGCTTTGAAGTATAACTCTTCCAATAAGTGAATCACAACCCTAGGAGGATTTACTCAGAAGCAAGCCTCATTGCCAGCAACCGAGCTTACTCCCAGGTAAAGAATTGCGCTCTTTACCTGGGAGTTCTTCGAATGAAAATCAGTGGGGTTTAACAGCGCTTAACAGGGTTTCCTACACTGCTTCCCCAAAACTAGGTCTTAGGTTTAATGCTAATAATTGAGCCCAGTGGCCCAGGCCAGCCTAGATATATGGGGGGGGGGGAGGACTCTGTTTGCGCGTGCCCACAGAGAGGGCTCTGAGTGCCACCTCTGGCACCCGTGCCAAAGGTTCGCCACCACTGATCTATAGCATTGTACCCTGCTGAGGTGCATCCCCAAACCGCACCCTTCTCAGTCCTCTCCCAGTCCCAAATCTCCAGGTATTTCTGGACTCAGAACAGGCAACCCGACAGACTGCCCCTCCCCTGAAAAGTCAGCAGCTGATGCAGCTGGCAAAGGAAATATCTCCTGGAGTGGGGATGCCAGAGCGGGGGGGCGGGGGGGGGGTCTGCACTGTTGCTGGAGGGGGGTGGTCTGTAGCACTGCCTTTCATTCTGGCTTCTCTCTCCTGGGTGGTCCAAGGATTCTCTCTCCCCTGAAATACTGAAAGGGGGGGGGGGGTTGGAAGCATCCTCTGGTCCTGCTTTTCATCCCCAGAGCTCAAGGGGCCATGCTCAGTTCTGTTCATGTGGCATGGATCAGAACCCCATTTCTACTCGTGGGGCATGTAAGGCTGGGGCATGGGGGGAAAGGTGCTACTGGTGGAACATAACCCCTGCTAGAGACTGTAGTTATAATTGGCTTGCAGCTGAAATCTTGCAAAGCTTATGTGGATGGCCCTCTAATTCAGATGGAATTGTTCTCCCCATTCATGCTGAAGGAAAACCCGCAACCGCAGCAGCCACATAACCCGGTGGGTGTGAAAGGCCAGGCTGCGGGTCCGCCTTCCGGCCCACAGGCTGTGCTGAGACACACACACACACACACACCCACCCACCCCGGCTGTCCATTCTCTCCAGGGCTTCATTGGGAATGAATTAAGCCAGCGATGTCGACTGACACAGGAAACCGCCTGATGGTGAGGTGGTATTTTGGAGGTGAGGGGAAAGTCTTAAGTAATACTCTCCTTTTTATATTAAAAGCTGTCACTGCACTTCCAGAGCTGGGGGGAGGTTTAAACGCTGTGCAGCTACTAACGGATTCATTAAACTCGCTCCAGAGCAGCTATAAAAAATCAATTTAGTTCACCAGGCGGCTTGAACTGCTGCCAGTGGCGGCGGCTGCTGCTCCCGGATGAGCAGACTTCAGCTGCCTCCGAGTGCCGCTCAGACAATGGCAGGCAGGCAGGCAGGCAGGCAGGGAGAGCGTTGCCGGGCGGGTGGGCGGGTAGGGAGGACAGCAAAGCCACCTGCTCAGGGGAGACCTTGAAGTCCTGCCCTGGAGCCCCATTTCTAGCAGTGCACCCCAGTCTCAGCGGCACGGGCCACAGTGTGTTATCGTGGCAACAAGAATGAGCTGCTCGCCAAAAGGTCTGTGGTTCAGATCTCTACGGGATCACGCCCGTGCAAGGTAGCCCCGCTCTCCCAGCCAGCCAGGGTGATAATGTGGGCCTACCCTGCAGGGCTGTAGAGAGATAGTGTGTATTAATTACTTTGGACACAGGAAGTGCACCGGGGAGGATGCCCAATGTGCCAGAGGCCCACTCAAGGGCTGCTTGCGCCTTCTAAAGCCTAGAGCATGTCTCTCCAGAATGGGGTTTCCTTCCAGGGGAGGCCTTGTCCAGGATCTTGGGCACACACTCCCTCTCTCTCCCTCTTGTCCCCACGGGGCCTCCTCCTTTCCTTGTTGCAGCAGCAGCTGTGGATAATACAATCGGGGACAACAGGGTCTTTTAATATCATGATAACACTAGACGGCTACAGTAAAATATGTATCCGGTTCCTGGAGGGCCCAGCTTGCTTGCTTTTTTAAACAAAATTGAGTATTTCATTTTAGTGCAGAGATATCCCTTTTCTGCTCCTAAATACTAGAAACATGTATTGTCAAAGGCTTTCACGGCCGGAATCACCAGGGTGCTGTGGGTTTTCCAGGCCGTATGGCCGTGTTCTAGCAGCATTCTCTCCTGATGTTTCGCCTGCATCTGTGGCTGGCATCTTCAGAGGATCTTCTGAAGATGCCAGCCACGAATGCCTAATAACAGGCAAGAATACTGGCTAAGCTATTCCGAAACCACAGCAACATATAAAACTCTACTTTTAAAAAACAATTGAAGGACTTGATGTATATTTCCTATTATGGTACATCGATAGAACGCTATTAACCTGCTGATTAAAAAAAGGAAAAGCCTTTGGCAGTCGGGAGAGGCCGTGGCCACCGGAGTGTGTCTGGCCTGACAGAGACAGGTGGATCTCGATCCCGCGGGACCTTGTGAAACTGGAAGACGATCACTTCTACCCATCTCAAGCCTGCAGGGCTGCATTTCAAGATGGGGCGGATTCCAAAGCCATGAAAGGAAACCAGATCCCTGGGAGAGAAACATGAATGTCACCAGAACACCACCACTCTGGCCTAGGCTGGGTGTGTTTGTGTGTGTGTTATGATGATTATTGATCGTGCATCGCGCTGCATAGCGTGTGTGTTGTCTATAGAGAGAGAAAGAGAGTTCACATTTGAAAACAATCAAGGATTCTGTACCAGGAGTGTCAGAAAGATCTCAAAAGGGGGGGGGGGCTCCTCCTGTGCCAGGGCCCCCTCTCGGCCGAGCTCTCCTTCGTGTGGCTTCCAGGGGTTTGGAAGATTTCTCTGAAGCTCTGGCCAGCCGTGAGGGTGATTCTGCTCTGAAGCTGCTAAGGAGGCTCTGCAGAGGACACACACACACCCACACCCATCCCTCTGTTGTTCAGTGGGAGCAGCATTGCAGCTGATTTGCTGCTGTGTTGACTCGAGGGGGGCCGGGGGAAGCCACAGGCCTGACGAAGGGCCACAGAGCAGTGGGGGGGGGGGGGGGGGGGGGGGGGAGAGAAGAAGGTCAGAAGAGAGAAGCTGGAGAACAGAAGTGGCTCCACAAGGTGGCCTGGACTGCAGGAGACCCCCCAGGGGAGCCTCCAGGCCAGCAAGGGGAGTGGGGAGAGGAAGGGCATGCCTCCCTGCTGTGCTGCCCCTCCTGCTTCCGCAGAGCAAGATCAGAGGGCTCAGCAGGGATCAAGCAGGGCCACATGTCCATGGGGGCTTCTCCTTGCTCTTGCCCCGCTAGGCTCTCCTGGAGGTCAGCCTCCGCTCTGCCCGCTGTTCCTGGCTGTCGGCCTCAGCTGGAGGTATCTGGGGAGGGCAGTGGGGGCGCAGGAGCTCTCTGCTGAGGGAAGGGGAGCAGGGGTAAGAGGCAAACCTGGGCCTCCAGGAACCAGCCACCAGAGCTTAAGCTTGCTTCCAGAGCCAAGCAGGGGCCTGCTTGCCTGTACCTCAGCCCACTTGGGACTATGAAAGGTCATGACCGACTTCACGTGTACCCCGCCGTTCTACCCCCACAGGTGCCCCAAAGTGGCTTACCACATCCTCCCCTTCTCCAGTCTATCCTCACAATGACCCTGTGGGGTAGGTTAGGCTGAGCGTGTCAGGGGCCGAAGTCACCCAGTGAGCTGCTGAAGCAGAGAGAGGCTTCGAGCTGTGTAGTCTCCTGCATCCTAATCCAACAACGTTGTGACACTCCTCAGCACAGGCTCCCCTGGGCTGGAGCACTTCCTTCCTTCCTTCCTTCCTTCCTTCCTTCCTCCCTTCCTCCCTCCCTCCCTCCCTTCCCTCCTTCCTTCCTTCCTTCCTTCCTTCCTTCCTTCCTTCCTTCCTTCCTCCCTCCCTCCCTCCCTCCCTCCCTTCCACTCCTTCCCTCCCTCCCTCCCTCCCTCCCTCCTTCAGCTGTGGCCTTCCTTCCTTCAGCTGGCCAGCTGTCCTTCCCTCCCTCCCTCCTTCATCCTTCCTTCCTTCCTTCCTTCCTTCCTTCCTTCCTTCCTTCCTTCCTCCTTCCCTCCCTCCCTCCCTCTCTTTTTCCTTCCTTCCTTCCTTCCTTCCTTCCTTCCTTCCTTCCTTCCTTCCTCCCTTCCTTCTTCCTTCCTTGCTAGCCTTCCTTCCTTCCTTCCTCCCTCCCTCCCTCCCTCCCTCCCTCCCTCCCTCCCTTCCTTCCAGGGCTGTCCCAAAGACCCCGAGCTCTGTCCTGCGCCTGGCTGGCAGCGGCTGGGAGGGACTGGGTGGTTTGCCAGGAAGGTGCTCTGGAGGGTCCAGCCCTGGGTGGGGCATTTCTCCAGCAGCCAAGCCCGCCTGCAGCAAGTGCCAGCACTGCTCAGCACGAGACTTGGAGCCGGGGAACAACGGCTGAGCAGGGACTGGGGTTGGCGGTGGCACGTCAAGGGCTTTCCAGGCTCTGATAATACAAGCTGAGAAGAAGGGAAGGAAGGGAGGGAAGAAATTGCCGCTCAGGACCAGTCTCCATGTTAAAACAATCCCCTTGGCCTTATAAACCCCCTTTTACGGCCTTCCTCTGGTTTCCTTTTATAGCAGTTGTTAGTCACCAGCCTTTATACAATTACCGGTTTATAGCGACGGTGGGCGTTTGCCACGGGTCCGGCGGGGGTGGTGAGCAGCAAAGGTTTAAGTAGGAGTTTAAATGTCTTTACGAGGCCCTGGAAGGTTTAGCATGTTCACAGGAGTCTGCTTGGCGTGGCAGCAGGCAGAGGGTTGCCCAGCTTCTGCCCACCCATGAGACCGTGTGCAGGCAGAGAGACTGGCAGCTCCAGCTGGTCCCTTGCCTTTGAACAGAGCAGCAAAGAGGGCAGCCGGCTTTGGGGCCAGAGGCCACTGGGCCAGACCTGAGCCCTGCGGGGGCCCAGCCTGCTCCAGCCACAGAGCAAAGCACAGGAGAGCAGCCACCACATGGCAGGCCATGCACCTCTTGCACCTGAGAGGCTCTGGCAGCGGGGCCAAGAAGGACTCTGCGGAGGTGAGGGGGTGGCTGCTCCTCTCCCTCAGCCTGGCTCCTGGAAATCAAATAAAAGCCCAGAGGACTCCCTTCTCTGGAGGGGCAGGAGGAAAGAGCCCCTTCACTTGTTCCAGCTGGCTGGCATGACGGGCAGGTGGTACCAAGGACTCAAGGCCTGCTCATGCACCGCCATTCCGTTTGCCCCCTCCCTGTGGCTGGGGGGGCAGGCTGCCAGCCCCTCCAGACATGTCATGCAGCCTGTGCACGGCTCACCCCACTTCCATGCTGTAGGCGTTCCCGTGGGAGAGGTGGGAGTGTGGCGGAGAGAGGCAGAGCATTGAGCCCCCCCACAGGCAGATTCCTGGCAGTGAAGCTCCATCAAGTTGCAAAAACTGCACCACTGGTCCTTTAAAAATAAGCTGGTCTGCGTGCAAACCAGCCGCTGCCTTGTTCGGATGCCACCGGGCCTTCCTCAGGCTGTGCGCAACTGGACTCTTGGGAGTCACCCTCGCCAGCCACAATAGGGCCACGGCAGGCTGACCTCAAGGGGCTCGTACCCCTCGACAGCCACCCTGGCCCCACAGGGTCCACTTGGCTTGCTTGGACCAGATTCCACACTGCAGCACCCCTTCAGCCCACCGACTGCGAGGCGTTTTTGACTGGAGGGGCTCTGAGGATTGAAGCTGGAACCCTGTGCGCTCTGTCTCCTTCCCCCACCCACCCCTCTTGGCCCCGCCTAGGCCCATCCAGCTGGCTCTGGGGCTCCCTTCTTCCCACCACAGGCAGGAGAGCTCCTTCCAAGGGGGCTGCCTTCCTTGGATGGGCGGGGGAGGTCTCATCCCCTCGGAAAAGGGGCACTTGAGGCCCTTCCCGAGCAGGCCCCGCCCCCCCACACACAAGGGACAGCAGAAGTCTTGTATCCTCACACGAGTTCTCCATTTTTGAAAGGACCAACTACCAAAACAACATGAATGTTTTATGGTTCCTTGGTTACTCTGAATTTTTTTGTAAACTTTTTACCCATAAGGAAGGCTTATTTATGGCTGGCCGTGAACTCTGCTAATTTTATCAGGATGGGGCGATGAGGCTTGTCCTCAATTCAGTGTTTGGCTGCAGCATTTTTCATAAACTCTTTTTCTCTCTCAGAAGCCCAGACTCTGGTCATGTTCTGGAGGGGGCTGGCCTGACCCAATGGGATCCACTGTGTGTCTTTGTGTCACAGTGGCACATGGAAAGCCCATGTCATGGCAGGAGTGTGGATCCAGCCAGCCTTTACAGGAATGCAAGGACCCCCCACCCCCACCCCATGATCTGTGGCGCCCCACCCCCACCCCAAGCCTCCGCTGGTGGGTGCAGCCCTCCCTCAAATCTCTGCTGGCCCTGGGGGCCCCTGGCCCCCGGGCCCCCTTTTCCTTGCCAGCCCTTTGCAACTCTTCAGCCACCCAGGATTATCACACCGTAGTGGCTGGAGGGAGAAGGATTGCCTCTGCTCAAAGGACCTCTCTCCTCCTCTGCTCATCCCCTCTGCTCTGCCCCCCGCATCCACCAAAGTCCTTCCTCCTCCCCCCCGCCCCCGCTGTCACTAGCATGACCCGGCTGCTGTGCTTCCATTGACACGCAGTGCCCTACTTCTAGCAGACAGAGCCAGGGGGCTTGTCTTCTCACACTCTCTCCCCCCGCTTTAATTCTAGCTCTTGCTTCAGGTCAATCCCTCCTTCCTTGCCAAACCTTAGAAGCCCCCACTTAGCATCCCCATCCATCCCATCGCACCATTTCCAGGCCCTGTCTGTCACCCTGTCTGTCGGTCTGTCTGTCTGTCTGTCTGTCTGTCTGTGTCGGTCTGTCTGTCTGTCTGTCTGTCTGTCTGTCTGTCTGTCTGTCTGAGCCTTTGGGTGGCTGCTTTGTTCTTAGTCCCACTGTGTCTCAGAGGCCAGGTGGGGAACAGGATGTGATGCACCAGCAAGAAGGCGAGGTGCCAGATGCCCCTGGCCAAAGACGGCAGGTTTCTGCCTGGCCACGGCAGTGAGAGAAGGCCTGTTCTGGTGGGGGCCTCTGCCCCCTTTGCCCTGGCTCCTTGGCCAGCTGTGCCAGTCCACGGGGGCAACTATCCAAGGCAGCAGCTCTGGTGCCTTTTGGCCTCCTGCCTGGCAGCATCCCAGTTCCAGGCGTCCCAGGGGGCAGGGCTGGGAAAGGGGCCGCCGAGAGAGGCCTGGCCCCGAGTCCCTCCTGCTCCAGATGCTGCAGCAACTGCAGGGAGGCCTGCCTGCCACAGCCAGGAAGGAGGCCGCTGGTCCCCCGGATCTTCCGCCTGGAAAGGTCTGAGCTTGGAGGCGGCCTGGGAGGGCAGGCCTGCCTATGTGGGGGGCTCCTCTTCCCCCAGGGCCGCCTCCTCCACCAGGAAGTATTCCCCCACCACACAACTCAAGGCCAAGACATGGAAGCTGTCCAGGGGGTTGACTGAACAGCCCCTCGCCAGTCACCTTGGCTAAAGGCTGGAACAGGCTGCTAAACAACGCTGCCCCCACCCCCACCCCACCCCACCCCACCGTGCCCCCATTTGCCACGGACATTGAATTCTGGCCCTTCTCTTTGCAGAGCATCTGAGATTCAGTCTGCTGGGATTGCTCGGCTGCCTGTAATCTGGAGCTGCTCATGCCAAGCAGCGAAGCGGCTGCTCCCCCCCCCCCCCCCCGCCGCCCATAAACCACGACTGGCTCATAGAGGAGATAAAGAATGTTTCTCCCCCTTTGGACAAGCAACCAGCAAAGCTGTAACATGTCCTGAGGTGAGGGCTGCTTGTCGAAAACGATCAAATGCAAGAACAAGCGGGGAGCAATCAAGAGTGACAAAAGGCGCCGCATCCTCCCTCGTAAAACACGGCAGCAGAGCCCGGGAAACATGACTCAGTACACAAAGAGCCCGGCTGCTCATTGCATTAGACATGGTGCTGAAACAACCACGGGCTCCCGGCAGCCGTGCACTGCAAGGCCTGCGGGCACCAGCCAGCGCTTGCCTGCCCCGGATCTTCTCCTCCGGGCCTCCTCCTGCTGCTGCTGCTGCTGCTGACCCCAAAACACCCCTTTGCTCTCCACCACCCTCCCCGGCCCTGTCAAAAGGGGCCCTCCCCCCCCTCCCTCCCTCCGCCCCCTCTGCTGTGAGCATTCGGGAGTCTTTGTGTGCCGACTTGGTTAGCCCTCAGTGGTTTGAGCGTCTCATTCCGCACGGGATCCCTGATCACCCAGGATCGCCCATCGGATTAATCCTGAATGCAGAAGGGGTGGTGAGAACTTTGAAGGGGGGGGGGTGGAGGAGCGGCACCAGCACAGCAGCAAACAGGAGGGAAGAAATGCCTGAGAGCAAGATCAGGAAAGGAGGATTTTTGCTCCAAAAATTGAAATGGGAGAACATTCCTCAAAGCCCATCTCTCAGCCCATAAAACCACAGTACCTCACACTGGTCAAGGAGCAGCTGAAATGAGAAACTGAAAATGTGGGAAAGGTTACACAATGTGACCCTGGCGGAGTCCCTGTTTGGCCAGCATGTCCGTGTGATCTTTGCTGCTGAGAAAGGAGGACTGGGATGGCACCACAAGAAGCCCCGTGGGAAGGCCCGTGGCTGCTCAGTGGCAGAGCCCCTCTGCTTTTTTGTCTGTGGAAGGTCCCAACTCGATGCCTGGGGGAAGCTCTTACTGCTCCATCTCAGCTTGTGAAAAGGAAACAGCACCCAAGTTTGACAGATGGGTAAACAGACCCTCCCTGGTATTCTGTTCAGAAACCCATCATCTGCCCCTTGTCTGAGCAATCTGGTGTACACCAAGCACTTACTCCAGGGGAAGGTGGACCTGGCCTGGGTGGGTGGGTGGGTGGGTGGCAGGCAGAGTGCTTTGCGATCCCAAGGGCATTCCTGCCCCACACCCTCTTCTTTCGAACACAAGGCTGAGAACTCTCCCTGGTGGGTCACTTCTTGTGTGGATACATGTGGTGAATCTGCAGCAAGAGACAAGCCTCTCACCTCTCCCATGCAGGGAGGCAGCAGGCGCCTGGCCAAGGTAAGGGCGGGGGGGGGGGGGACTGAAGACAGGCACTGACCTCTGACCAGCTCCGGCTCATCTTTCCCTCCTGAAGCACTGGGTCTGCTGGGGCACTTCTAGTCCCCAGCCAAGCACATTGAAATGGTGGGGCCCTGTGGGAGCCCTGGGGGCTTTCGTGCAGAGCACCGAGCGAGCGAGCGAGGGGCATCACGGCCCAACCTGGCCTGGCAGAGAAATGCAGCAGGGCCTCCGGCAGCTTCCGTGGAGCCACGGGCTATGCATCTGGGCCGCGTGGGCACTTCCCAACCAGTGGGGACGTTTCTGGCACCCATGGGGGGTGGGGGGAGAAAGGGGGCGCTGGACCTGGCCACGCCTGCAGAGGGCCAGAACACGCCCCCTGGGAGGACAACCACTTGATTCAGGAAAGGCCTTCTCCCCAGAGACCTGCCCCAGGCAGCTCCTGATATAAAACACAGCAAACTCACAAAACAATTTAAAATTATCATTCATAAATGGCCATTAAAGCCAGCCTCAAAACCAGCCGTGAAAGCTCCGTTAGAGCATGAAAACAGCCCAAAACATTTAGCAGCTGCAAAAAGATTCTCGTAAAAGAGGCCTCCGGTTGGGATCTGTCTGCAAAAGCAACACTAAACAGATCAAACCCCTTGGTGTGGGTAGGAAGAACTGTTTGGCCCTGGTGCCAAGCAGGGTAGGTGCCAGGCGGTCTGCAAAGGGAAGGGCATCCCATGGGTGCGGTGCCACCACCCAAAAAGCCCTGCCTCTGTTTGCCACCCACCTCCCCTCTGCGGGAAGGAAGGGGCCCGGGGGACAGGGCTTGTCAGGAGGGCTTCAGCTGGGGGCCAACAAAGAGCCCAGTGGGGGGGAGCTCCTGAGGCCACGCCTCCAGGCCCCGCTCAGGCTGCCGCATTCCTAAGCTCCCTGAAGGACTGTTTCGGGCTGCCCCTTCCTCCACGGAGCCCTTTGCTTGCCCAGTGATTCGGAGCCTGCGGACAGTGGGAGCGGCTTCTCTGGTCTTCCGCGTTCACACTTCCTGCTCTTCCTGCTGCTTAAATGCTGATTGCTCCAGCCGATGAATATGTATGTTGCTGCCCATCTGCCATGTCCATCATTCAACCCTCATTGGCATGAGCCGAAATTCACCTGACCTCTCCTATGGAATGGATTTGGGGCCACTCAATTACGAACAGATCACAAAAGACCATTTCAAGTGCAGATCTTTCCTCCCAGCCCCCAGGACAGAGAAGCACACCGGCCTTCACCTATGGGGAGATTTTGATGTTGGGGGCCCTTCCACCAAGGAGTTCCCCCACCTATCTGAACTAGGAGGCCTGTGGGAATTATCTCCAAATCCGTTGCTCATCTTTCCATTCCTCAGGTAACTTAGGAAAGACAGGACGTGCCCTCGCCACCCTCCACCTGAACATATAAATATATATTGGGCTGAATTGATTACTGTCGAGTTACAAGGCTCACTGCCTTCGACTGAAATAATCTCCGCGTTTTGCAATTCAAATGAACTGTAGATTAAAAAACCCATCTCTGAGCATAATCAAGGTAAATGCACCGCTACAAATTTGTCAGCAAAGTGCACTCCACCCACCGGAAATGCAAGCCATCCACACTCCCTGGGAATAATTGGAGAACAGTTCAGGAGCAACAACCACCCGAGCTGTCAATGCAGGCACACAGGGGTGGGGCATGCCCCGACCCCACCCCCTCTCTGGAGAAGAAGCCAGAAGCACCACTCATGGCTCTGGGAAAGGGGGCGCTGAGATGCCCTTCCGATGGGTACTCACCTACCTCCTCAAAGTCCCTGTGGACTTGCTGTGTACAGCTGGCTGCTTTCCAAGCACACAGCCGCTGCAGCTCCGCCTTCGCCCTGCGCTTAAGAAGGCTGTGGCCAGGAGCAGCTGTATTCCAGAGCACTGGAAATAGAATCATAGAATTGGAAGAGACCCCAAGGGCCATCCAGTCCAGCCCCCTGCCGTGCAGGGACACACAATCAAAGCACTCGCGACATACGTTCATCCAGCCTCGGTTGAAAAACCTCCAAAGAAGGAGACTCCACAACTCTCCAAGGCAGTGAATCCCACTGTCAAACAGCCCTGGCAGTCAGGAATGTTTAGGTGGAATCTCTTTTCCTGTATCTTGAAACCATTCCTCCGTGTCCTCGTCTCTGAGGCAGCAGAAAACAAGCTTGCTCCCCCTTCGAGCCACAGGCTCCATCCACGCCTCTTCTGCAGCTGGTCACAACTGTTCAGGGGCTCAGATGGGGAAAGGCCTTTGCTGCCCACCTGGCCCTTGGATTGCAGGTGGCTGGTGGCTCCCGGGCCCTTGTGCGTGCCAGGCAACTCTGCCGCTGAACCCTGGCCCCGCTCTGCAGAACTGCCGGAAGGCCCCTGCCCTGCCCTGACTCTCTTCCCTTTCTGTGGGGCAGGCAGTGCTGGGAGTAGACCTCCTGCAAGGCTACAGGATCCTGCCCTATGAGACTTTGGGGGCACTGCTGGGAGAAAGCCCCCGTGGTGTAGAAACTCAGTTGGCCTATTGCGGAGGAAGAAGAAGAGTTGGTCCTTCTGCCCCGCCTTTCCCTACCTTAAGGAACCAATTCAGTGAGGTGGGGCCGAGGGAGTTTGGAGAGAACCGTGGCTGGCCTGTGGCCACAAGGAAGCGGAAAGGGCCTGTTCTCTGCACACGGGAAAAGGGGAGCCGGGGGCCGAGCTCACAGAGGACTCTACGGCACTCCTCCACCCGTCGCGCAACCAGGAGCCTCCTCCAGGGACTGCGGACTGCTGGGCTTTTGCAAGCGTCTGTCACAACTCAGTCATAAAAGGGCTGACTGGTTGTGCATAAACAAGGGGGGAGGGAGGGAGGGGGGGAGGGAGGATCTCATAAGCATCAGCTGAAGAACCAACTCACTTTTGGAAGTGAAGTCACTGGTCATGACCTGATCTGTTGATCGGCTATTGGCCAGTCAGATTACAGCCATTGCTTGCATGCCAGTGAGCACACACAGCTGAAGGTAGTACTGGCCTTGGCCAAAACCCTCCGCGCGACCACCAGCACCAGACGGCAGCAGAGGGGCAGCAAGGTCATGTCACCAAACGTCCCGTCATGTAGAATGTGACAAAGGAAGGAAGGAAGGAAGAAGGAAGGAAGGAGTTTCTGAGGTTATCTCCATGTCCCCCCCCCCCCCCCATAGTTGGTGAACACATTTCTAAACAGCCACTGAGAACCCGGGAGCCGAGGAGGCACACCCCCCCCCCGCGCCCCCCTTTCCCGAGCCAGGGCAAAGGCGGACAGCCGGTCCGGTGCTGGGCCAGGCGGGAGTCGCCTTTCTGCGGCGCCGGGTGAAGAGAGGCGGATGGAGATGGAGCCCCCGTCCTCCTGCCCTCTAACTTTCCCCCGGGGACGACCCGCTCACCCGCCGCTGGGTCCTCCCGTCCCCGGGTGCCTTCTGTTCACCGCCCCCCCCCCCCAAGTTGCAGGGGTGGGGGGAGGGAGGGAGGGAGCTGCGACTCCCTCTCCCCCCATCACCCGCGCCCGTCGAGGGCGCCCCGCCCGCGCCCGGTGCCAGGAATGACGGAGGGCCTCTGCGGCGCGGGGGGGGGGGGGCGCTTTCTGTCTCCGCAGCTAAAGATGCCGCGACACGCCGGGCTGGCAGATAATTAAATATTGATTTCTTGTTTTCTAATCCCCGATCCAAATTGTGCCGGGTCTCCCGACGGGGCTTTCATCTCGGCGCGCCTGCAGAGAGCCACCCCACCCCCCACCCCCCACCCCGCTCGCTTGCCCAGAGTGGCGGCGGGGCACGGAGGGGGCGGCAGAGGAGGCACGCTGGAGGGCCGGGGAGGGGCCGGGGGGGCCGGCCAGGAGGCTTCAGGGGCCCAGGCAGAGCCGCTGCTGCCCGTCGGAAGCCGGGGCAGGGAACAGCGCCGGGCAGGGCTGTGCCGAAGGACAACCCGCTCCCCCCCCCCCGGCCGGGCTGTGGCTGGGGTCGGCGAAAGGCCCAGCCAGCTTCGACCCCCCCCTCCTCAGGTGCGGCCAAGGGTGGGGGGGCACCAGTGGTGCCGAGAAGCTTCCGCGGCTGGGGTGGGGGCTGCAGGAGGCTGCCTGGCACGATCTCCCACCCCCCACCCCCGCGCGTTTTCATTCCAATCACGGGATCATTACGAGAGCGCCGTTAGGAAGGAAATGTGACATCGCGGGGGGTGGGGGTGGGGGTGGGGAGCGCGGTCATTCAAGTCAGCAGGGGGTGGTTGCCCCGCGTCGTCCGTTGTTCGCCCTGCCGGCCAAGAAAGGGGGCCCCTTTGCCCGCTCACTCCCAGCGGCGCCGGTGGCCAGCGAGGCTCCTGGCGACCCTCCCAAGGGCAAGACTTCGCCCGGGCGGGCTGGAGGCCCCTCGCTTGCCGACTGATGCCGTGTTTTGCCCCGCCTACGCCTGGCAGGACCTTCCCAGACCCGCTTCTCCCTCAGGACACTCCAGGCCGGCGTGCGCTCCTTTCCCAGGCAGAGCCCACGCAGGAACGCTCAGTTGCTCCACGCACAGGGGAGGCTCCCTTTGGGGGGAGTGGGCCTCTCTGGAAGGCAGAACCCCCCCAAGAAGTGACCCGCCGCCACCAGGGAGAGTTCTTAGCCCATAGGATCCCCACTGCATATGTGTTTGGATTTCAGATTTTTCTGCAAACAGGCTTTTCTACAGTTTGTCAAAAGGTCTGCCTTGCCTGATCATGGTCCCAGTCCCCTATTGCCAGAGGAAGTGTTCCTGCTTTAAAAGATAAAAAAGTAAAAGCCAGATCTGCCTGGATCATCATAAATATCTTGTGGGGCCTTTTTTATATCTGTGCCCCCATCAACCTCCTTGGCCTGACAAAATCCCACCCACTGGCTCAGCCTTCAGGTACCACCCATTGCTACACTGGGATGCTGACTATCCAGTCCTGCTGCCCATCAGGATCCATTGCTGTTAGTCCAAGCTGCTAATGTTTTCCTACTTTAACATGTCCTGCACTCTTGGTCTGTGTTTTTCCAAAGATTTTGTCCCAGAAAACAGCCTGTGCATATTATTATTATTATTATTATTATTATTATTATTATTATTATTATTATTATTATTATTATTATTATTATTATTATTATTATTATTGGTATTTTACACTACTACTTCACTACTACTTACTACTATCGTACTACGACGACTTAATTTCCACGCATCGACATTATTATCTATTATTATTAGACATACTACTACTACTACTACTACTACTTCATTACTCACTACTACTACTATTTACTACTATTATTACTACTAACTTAACTATGATAACCACGCATTTCACATTACATACATTAGCTATTATTATTATTATTATTATTATTATTATTATTATTATTATTGTAGATTCTCACAGCTGCCAGATCTTTAGCTGGAGTTGTTGGTCTTCATTACACCTCGAGCCTCACTCCAGAGGCTGTAGGAAGTTGTAATGTATCAGCGTAGTATTTGTGCAGATCCCAGCAGGGCTGCCTACTGAATTTGACCAATGTTAATTTTGTCAATTCGAAGATGTTTCAAGTGTCATTCTAGTTGCTGTTGTTGTTGTTGTTGTTGCTGTTGCTGTTGTTGTACAAAATCTCAACGGCAGCCAGCGTATCACTGTCGGTAGTTGGTCATACGCCACCATTTCAAATGCTTTGTGGGACCTGGTGGATGCTGTGACGTATCGCATGCATGTAGGCAGTTTGCGGAGCCTCCAGCAGCACGCTTTTTGGGGCTTGGGAGGATGTTGATTTTGTTGATGTTAATTTGTTTCAAGTGCTGCCCCAGGTCTTTTGGGACAGTTGGCAGAACAAGGCACTTTTGGGACAGCACCCAGCACCCAGCACACCGATGACCACTGGCACCACTGCTTCTTGTTTGTGCCCAAGACGCTGGATCTCAATCTTTAGATCCAGGTATTTCGCGATCTTTTCATGTTGTTTTTCGTTGACCCTACTGTCATTGGGTATCACGATATCAATGATCCACACCTTTTCTGGTTCGACAATGACAATTTCGGGTGTGTTGTGCTGCAGGACTTTGTATACGAAAGTCCCACAGTATCTTGGCTTGGTGATTTTTGAGGACTTTTTCAGTTTGATGTTCCCACCAGTTGTTAGAGGTGGGCAAGCACTGGCGTAATGCCCATTGGGCAAGGTGGGCAGCTGCCCAGGGCATCACCTTGTGGGGGGCATCAAAATGCTGGGTTCGTTTTTGGGTGTTTTAGTGGTTTTCCATTTTTGGCCTGCAGGGGGCGCAGTTTTTAGGCTAGCAGCACCAAAACTTCAGCGTATCATCAGGGGACTGTCCTTATGCTACCTCCCAAGTTTGGTGAAGTTTGGTTCAGGGAGTCCAAAGTTATGGACTCCCAAAGGGGGTGCCCCATCCCCCATTGTTTCCAATGGGAGCTAATAGGAGATAGGGGCTACAGTTTTGAGGGTCCATAACTTTGGCCCCCCTGCACCAAACTGCACCAAACCTGGGGGGTATCATTAGGGCAGTCCTCTGATGAGACCCTGAAAGTTTTGAGACTGTGCCTTCAGAAATGCCCCCCCCCCAGCCTGCAACCCCCATTGACAGCAATGCAGAAAACTCAATGTCAGGAACAAGATCTCTTGGGCAAATTTCGGGATGTTCTTGCAGGGAGGACATTCTTGGACGTATCAGCACCAAAATTTCAGGGTATCATCTGGAGACTGTCATGATGGCCCCCCAATGTTTGGTGCAGTTTGGTTCAGGGGGTCCAAAGTTATGGACCTTCAAAAGGGTAGCCCCCATCTCCTTAGCAAAGAATGTGGGATGGGGTACCCCATTTGAGGGGTCCGCATAACTTTGGAACCCCCTAAACCAAATCCTCGCACCAAACTTCAGAGAAGTCCCATTAGGATAGCTTTTCCAGATGATACTCCTGATATTTTGGTGCTGGATACATCCAAATAATGCCGCCCCTTCAGTGAACATCCTAGAGAACTTGCACTAAGAATCTTTGTTCTGCATTGAGTTTTCTGTATTAAGTTGTCAATGGGGGCTGTTGTAGCAGGCTGGAGGGGGGTACATTTCTGGAAGCTAAGCAGTCTCAAAAATTTCTCGAGGGTCTCATTTCAGGGAGGCACTGGGTTCTGATGATACCCCCCAGGTTTGGTGCAGATTTGGTTCTAGGGGCCAAAGTGCTATGGACCCCTCAAAACTGTAGCCCCCATCTATTAGCTCCCATTGGAAACAATGGGGATGGGGCACACTGCCTTTGGGAGTCCATAACTTTGGACTCCCTGAACCAAACTTCACCAAGCTTGGGGAGTAGCATAAGGACAGTCTCCTGATGATACGCTGAAATTTTGGTGCTGATATGTCTAAAAGTGCACCCTGCAGGCATTCCAAAATGTCCCTGGGTGCAAAAAAACAAATTTGGTCATGGTGGAGTGGCTGCCCATGGGGGGGCATCCAACTCACAGGTTGCCTTGCCTATAGGGCTACAGCTTTGCTCCAGGGCTGCCCTCGTCACGCCCTCTAAAGTGGGCAATAGTCATAATAATTTTTTTTTTAAAATGTTCCAGTGGGATCTCATTTTGGGCTGGGCCATTAACTGCTGTGGGTATGGAGCTCTTGTAGTCAGTCTGCGCAATCTTTTTGCAGGAGCTGAGTATATGGTCCACAGTTTCATCCGCTTCCTGGCAGAGTCTGCATTTGGGATCAGTTGAAGTTTTGTCAATTTTTGCTTTGATTGCATTTGTTCTTATCACCTGTTCTTGAGCAGCGAGAATTAGGCTTTCCATCTCTTTCTTTAGCGTCCCTGATGTTAACCATCCCCATGTTTTGGTGCCATCCACTTTTCCTTTGATCTTTTCCAAGAATTGGCCACGCAGTGCCTTGTTCTACCAACTTTCTGTCCTTCCTTTCAACACTTTCTGATGATACTCTCTCTTCGTGATGTCAACTTTCAGCAGTTTTTTATTGTTCACTGCTTTAAGTTCCCACTGTTCACTGCTTTTTACGTAGTCGGCAAGTGCGTGCTTTTCTTCTTCGACAGTCTGTTTCACTTGTAAAAGGCTGCCACCGGATTTGCATGGCAGGTACAGCCAGTCAGTATCACTACGGGGATGCAGTGCACAGTGGACTGTCAGGAGTTTCCTCGTTTTTGGATCCAATTCATCCAAATCAGCCAGAGTCCAGTTTACAATGCCAGCCATGTATCTGATGACTGGAATCGCCCATGTATTTATCGCCTTTATTGTGTTTCCGCCATTCAGTTTAGTCTTCAGTATTTTCCTCACTCTTTGCTTGTATTCTCTGCCAACAATTGTTTTCACTTGGGAATGTTTGATGGTGTCCAACTGCAAGATGACGATGATGATGACGATTGTTGTTGTTGTTGTTGTTGTTATTGTTATTAAAGTTTATATACCGCCCTCCCCGAAGGGCTCTGTGCGGTGTACAACATAATTACAACAAAATATAACAAATAGATCATCTAAACAGAATAGGCTCCATTTACCCAAATTACAAAAAAACCATTGAGATACAGCGTCCCAAAATACAGCAATTAAGAAGAAAAACCTTCTACCTCCTGTTTTAGGCTGGGTTCTTTTTTAAACACTGGAACTGAAATCAGCTGGAGGGGGGCTTTCAGGAAATGTTTTGGGTCCCCCAAACTCCCTTGACTCCCGCAATCTCTTGCGTGAGCTGTGGCAATTAGTCCCAAGCACAGGCCATTGGGAAGAGGAGCTGGGCTTACAGTAGTGTCACCCAGTTTGCAAACTGTACGGAGCTCCATTGAATGTCTGTTGAATTGTCGGCCTGTGTTTGAACAATCTGCATGCATCAGATTATGCAAAAGAAAAAACCTCACTTGCGCATTCTTGTAATGCCTCTCACAGAATAATCCCCCTCTCGGCTGACACATTAATGAACTCCATACAGCATTTAAAAACAGCTAATGATTTGGCCAACAGATGTGGACGGCCTCCCTGTGTCCTTTTATGGCTGCATTATGGCTCAGGGTTTGTGCATGGCAAGGCAGGCAGACTATCTGGATCTGAAAGAGACGGCACTGCCAAAGGAACGGGCAGTCCAGGGTCCAGTCCTGTGGGGAGGGGTGGGGCTGGTTGCCCTGGGGTCAGGCTAATTGGCAGCAAGGGGGCTCTCAAGACAGGCCCATCGACTGGGGCCTTGGGGCCCAGAGACTCTCGCCCTTAGGGTGCTGTGGGTTTTCCGGGCTGTATGGCGGTGTTCCAGTAGCATTATCTCCAGATGATTTGCCTGCATCTGTGGCTGGCACCTTCAGAGGATCATTCTTGCCCTTTCTCTCCCCCCCCCCCCAGCGTGGGCCCCTCCTGGCCTTCCTCAGATGGAGGCCATTCATGGATCTAAGCCCAGCCAAGGGCAAGGGGGGGGGGGGTCCTGACGCAGGTGTGCCAAAAGTCCTCAGTTTATGTGCTCAGTAGTGGCCAAAAATCTCCTCTTGGCTTGGCTTCCAAAAGAAATCTTGGCCTAAATGGAAGGAGGCACACTGTTTGGACACCCCCGCCCCACCCCATCTAGGCTAGAGGAGAGAGTGGCAGGAGCTCATGTCCCCTTCCGCTGTCCAAAGGGGCGTCACACAGAAGAACACAGGAATGAGTTCCAGGAGTGGCCTTTCAACTGAACTTTGGGAGACAGTTTTTAAAGATCGGTGGGTTGCCAATGTGACCAGCCACTGTCACAGCCGGAGGGCTTGTCCCTCAAGGGGGGGCGGGGCTTAAGGCAGAGGTTTGATGGGCATCTGTGGGGAACTCTCCAGACCCAGGGGCCTGGGCCGGAGGGCCTGCAGGTCTCCCTCATCTTCTGGCATGCTGTGTTTCCCTGACAAGGGAAGTCTGGGTTTCTTGGCAGGGCTGGGTGGATTTCTCACTCTCTGGACAGCCTTGGCTTGGCCAGCCTCCCAAGCCCCTCAGGAATTCCTTGGAGCACCTACTCCTGAGCACTCAGATGGGCCTGGTTCTTCTTCAGGAGAACTAGGAGAGCCAAAGAGACTTCGTTCTCCCTCGTTTTGGAGGAAATTGGCTGGAAACTGCTTTGCCTCTTTGGATTTTTTGCTCTCCAGTGGTGCTGGGAGTTGCTGGCTAAAAATAAACAAAGACTCTCTCCCTTTCTTCGCCCACAGGGAGAAAAGCCTCCATCTTTCCAGGCCCAGAGGGGCTTTTTGTGCCCAACACTGGCCCCTGAGACAGCTGGCAGGGAGGCAAGAGATCTCTCCCACAATGCACCTGGTGCCTCCTGCTGATAAGGCTGGGGAGGTCACCGAACGTGGTGTCACGTGACTGGAATGCAGTCGGCATGGGGGTGGGAGAGAACGGGTCTGTTCTGGGGAGGGGGGATGCAAAACGGGCTGCAGCACTAAAGCGGATGCAGATAAGTGAGTGGGGCCATAAGCCACCGGCTGCCTTTTCCGAGAGAAGAGAAGGTCACCGCCCAGCCGGATGGCGAGGGTGCTGCCCTCTGGTATTTTAAAAGGCGACCAGGAGGATTAAACATGTAATTCCAAATTCAGATGCGTGTTTCCACTTTGCTAGCGTGAATGACATACAGGAGCTGCTCCTTTTTCAGAGGAGAACACGTCGTGGGTGACCAGCAATGTCTGGGGGCAGCATGGAAACAGCCCCCCCCCCTTGGGGGAAGCAAGAGCCATCAGCAGAGTCTTCCTCCTCCCACTGTGGGTGTGCAGGAGCTGGGGACAGGAACTTGGGGGTGGGGGATGGGAAAATTTACCTAGCATGCCAGTGTGCCCACAGCACTTCCAGTTTAAACCAGAAGTAATGTGGGACATTCTAGCATTCCCCAAAACTCTATTGTAAAACCACAGAGTTTATGTGAAATGCTAGAGCATCCCCGTGTCACTTCCCTTTTAAACTGAAAATGACGTAGTTGCGCTGATACAATACCAGCATGCCAAGACCCCACCCCACCCCAAGCCTAGTAAGTATGGACCTGGGCTAAGCTCAGCCCTCTCTCCCGCTGCCCCCCGGAAAATCGTTGGCCATTTTGCTTCCTGCTGGTAGAAGGCGCCCTCAAGCTGTTACTGGCCTCTGGCAACTGCTGGAGGGGTTTTCAAGTCACGTGACGTTCCGCGGTGCCTTGCCAGTGCCTGGCCTGTGTAGCACACCTGGGCTGCCTGGGCGATTCCCCCATCCGAGGAGGCCGGCCCTGCTTAGCTTCCTCGATCTGTCCCGGATCTACTGAGATTGGGCTGGATTGGGCCATCCGGCTCTCCCAGTTTGCAGTTCTTCACAACCTACCTTGATTTTCACCACTGTGGATAATTTGGTGCCCTCTTTGTCATTTCATTTTGGGCTAAGATCAGGGAGACCTGGGTTCAAATCCCCACTTGTGCCATGGAAGCTCGCAGAGCGACAGTGGACCAGTCCCACACTCTCATCCTCACCTACCTCATAGGGTTGTTGTGAGGATAGAATGGAGGAGGAAAGCAGGACGGAAGCTGCTTTTGGTTCCCATGGAGAGAAAGGCAAGATGCTGATTTTGATTGATTGATTGATTGATTGATTGATTGATTGATTGATTGATTGATTGATTGATTGATAGATTATGTGCCATCCCCAATTCCAGATAGTTATGGACAAATTAATTAGAACTGGTCGTGTTAGCAGTCCTTGTAGGAACCCACTGCTCACTTCCTTCCCCAGCAAGAACCGTCCTTAAACTCCCTGCTTCCTCTAATTTAACCGATGTTTAGTTTTGCATTTGTAATTCATGAGAAGCTCCATCCTCGTATGATCCGGTGCATAT